>NW_011363383.1:0-27500 GCF_000735185.1 Notothenia coriiceps | reverse complement strand
TGCCAGCTGCAACATCTAAGTGATGT
Organism: Notothenia coriiceps; assembly: GCF_000735185.1. Classification (NCBI taxonomy): domain Eukaryota; kingdom Metazoa; phylum Chordata; class Actinopteri; order Perciformes; family Nototheniidae; genus Notothenia; species Notothenia coriiceps. The sequence continues at coordinate 27,474 of NW_011363383.1, read as the reverse complement.
ACATATTAATTAATCATTTGTTATTTTGACGTTTGGTATTTAACTTAATTCTGGTACTTTTTAATGCAGGACTTTTACTTATCTTGAAATATGTTTACACTGTGGTATTGCTGTTTATACTTTAATCAAGTATCTAGGTATTTCTTTAATGCGTAAGGTCCTATTATGCATTTTGAATGTTCCCCCTTACTGTAGTGTGTTATATAGGTTTGTGGCATGTAAATGGTCTGCAAAAGCTAAGTTACCAAAGTTACCTCCTAGTGACATCACTCTGTAACACTCGCGCTTCTATTGGCTGGCACTTCAACTTGCTGGTCAGCAAACCAATCGTAAAAAAAAGTTTAACATATCCCTTTTTTGATGTCACATAATGTGACACATAATACAAATCTGAACCTGAAAATGTGTATAATAGGGCCCCTTTAATTTAATATATTTGCTGTCCTGTTAAAATAAATATTTATATTTAATAATTATTTGAACTTTTCAGTAAAACTTAAGAATTAAGTGTTGCTTTAGAGTAAATATCGGGGGAATTCTCATGTTTTCTAAAAAGGTCTTGTAGACATATTAATCTTGCAGCCGGTTTCTGAATCACTTGAAAGTGAAATAAAGGTGCCAAACATTACAAAGTTTAGGAACTTCCGATGGGAAGATAACTTTCTCAGAAACAAGATTTAGAGGAGGTGCCTTGTCTTGGACATAATCTAGATTAAGTCAATTTAATGTACCTGTTTTTGGATTGGCTGCACAAACGCACCATCACACAACAATCTTTGACTAACCTATAAAAATGTGCAAGCCTCATCGTGTCTGCAGAGATCAGGAATGAGCGGCAATGTGAGAGGGTGGGGTATCAGGGAACGCCTCAGGTACACACCCTAAAATATGAAATGCATTCAAGCAGAGGATAAAAAAGACTACATTTAGTAAATGCTTTTCATTAAAAACATTTTGAAGGCTTTTTTGCATCAGATTGCACAACACTTTAACTATCTTCTTCTTCTGTCTTAACTTAGTGTGTCCCCTGTAGTGAAACTAACCTACTAAATCCTGCTCATTCAAGCCCATAATGGTTCAATACTTTCTTCTGCAACCAGAAATCCCAGAGAAGCAAATTAGGGAACAAAGTGTAGCTTTAAAAAAGGGAAGACCAGGGGTGTAATGCGGTTTTGGTGAAAGGTGTGTATCAGTGTGAGTTTATGTACAAGGATATATTATGTAAAGGTGTGTTCTTGACTGTTATCCACCACGGGGAAAAAACGATGTTAAGGTGGGACCATATGTTGGAGGAGTTTATTTTCTGCATGAATCACTCATATCGAGTACAAAAGCTGCACAACTAAGTCGATCATAGTAATAAAAGTGCAGAGCTGCTGGTTTCATTGTGATATGCCAGGATATTATGGGAAACAATTCCTCAGCAACAAGTCATCCAAAACAGGTCTGCAATTATGGGAAAATGGTCCCCACAACGACACAACTGCAACAACACAAACACACTTTGCCTCCAGCTCAGTTTGGAGGGGAGTGGCTCTGTATTATGGGAATGGCAAACAAATGTTGGCAATAAATTATGAACCGTACCATAACCCTATCTGCCCCCGCTTCTCTTCTCTCTCATACTTTCCCTCTTGCATGCTGATTCACATAACTCCAAATCCCACACAATAACAAACACACACACACACACGCTACATTCCTCAGTTGCTGGTGAGTTTATTTGGTAAGATGGTGTAGGGAGATTGTCCTTGAACTGTAAGGTCTTGGCTCAAGCAAACATGTTCTCATTCTTATTATGATTTTCATAATTATGTGCCAGTGGACTGCACAGTATGGTGGCAAACAATTGCAAACATGCTTCATTGGCCCCAAACACTTCTGTTTTCGTTGTGTTTTGAGCTTCTTGCAGTGTTTTGTATTTGAAGCGTTTTGTATTTGTGTCATTTTGTTTATGCATTGCTTTGAATAAATGCTGCGCATGTGTTGTCAACACTTCATTTGTATGTGTTTTTTGATGTGCATTGTTTTTTAAACTAAAGCGCGTTCCCCTAAAGGAAATATTTTGGGCCGAAAAAAACAACCGGTCCTACCGGACTGCACTTACACTACGCTAAATAACTATGCAACAGTGAATGCTATAACATGTGTCACATGGAATTGTGGGGTGGCCTTATCTCTCTTCCTTTAAAAAATAAATAAATAAAAAGACAATACATTCCATCAAGTAATTGTGGAAATATATTAGAAATAGATTTTGAGATTTAAGGGGGGAGCTTATCAAAGTTTGCGTCGGCTTCAAACACACTTGTGTGGTATGACTCTAAAGTCTATGTTGGTGTGTGTCATAAAAAACACATATCTCAGTACTTTTGGCACAAGATGTTCCATGCTGCCAGCTAATTTTAAGCAGTGTTAGGAGGTAACAGTGCATGCAGACATACAATAGCTGGATATCAAACAATGTCTGTGGTCTCTGTGTAAACTCTGCAACTGTTCAAGGTCATGAAATACTCTGCGTGTATTTGCAATTTAGGATTTTTATTTAGCCAAAATCAGACTCAGAATATCACTATTTCGTGATACATTCAAAAATGAATAACGTCTTTCAAGAAAATTGACTTTGGACAATTACAGTAAGCACATGCTGCAAAAAATACATCTTTGAACACTGTAACTGTAACAATTTGCATAACACATTATATAACACAGAATAAATCTTAACTAAAATAAGTAGGACATTAGTGTAGCATTAATCAGGAGTTGTCACAAGTGTGTCTTTCTCCATTTATCATATTTAAAAGGATGTCAGTCTATGATAATAAATTCAACCAACGTTGCTGTCAACCAGGAGCAGCTGTCAAACTTGTTTTTACTCTGTGTCCCACCTAATGTCTGGAGGCAAGTGTTTAAGTAGTGTGTGTGAGTGTGTGACTCACAAACAGTTTTTCTCAGTTGAAACGACAGCCTTTGACCTTTACAGCTGTGGCTTAACAAGAGAGAAAGCAATAACATCTAATAAGGTGTTACAAAAAACAGAAACAGTATGCAAAGGCGGTCACATTTCATAAGTTTTATGTCCCAACTTGTGTCACAAGTGAAAATGGTCCCCACAACGACACAACTGCAAGAACACAAACACACTCTGCCTCCAGCAGAGTTTGGAGGGGAGTTTGGAGGGGAGTGGCACTGAGGAGAAACGTTTTTTGGCTCAGATGGTTGGGGAGGGACAGAGAGGTGTGGTCACCAGCCTCCAAAAACGATCGTTCCCTGACGCCTGAGTTCAGTCTGGATCGGAGAGACCGAGGGACCGGGGCCAGCGCACAGAGAGACTAACTTCCTGATGACTTCCCCCCAGTAGGGTTAGGGTGAGCATATCACTGCTAGAATGAGTCATTACGGGTCCCAGAATCGCCTGTACCATGGCCAGAGTTCGGCCTCCAAAGGTGACTTGACTGGCAATTACGCACGCAGCGAGGTCGTGCACGGTGGTGGTAATGGATACGATCCCTACCAGGAAGGATACAACACCTACACCTTTTCAAAGTCCTCTGGAGGCGGCATGCCAAGTGGAGCAATGATGAACGGAATGATGTCGGGAGGCACAATGTCCAACGGTATGGGGATAAAAGGCGGACATACAAGCACCATGATGAGCAGTTCGGGAGGCGGCATGTCAGGCGGCATGGGAGGCGGAATGGGAGGCGGCATGGCAAGCGGCATGGCAAGCGGCATGGCAAGCGGCATGTCAATGTCAGGCGGAATGAGAGGCGGAATGGCAAGTGGCATGGCCATGTCAGGCGGCGGAGGCGGCATGGGAGGCGGATCGAGGTATGGCTCTATTTTCTTGTTTGTTTAATTAATTAATTTGCGCTTTCCTCACAGTCACCTGTTGCCAGTTTCTTTGCAGCAGGGGAACATGATGTGGCCCTCTCTACAGCGAGGAGGCATGTACGCCTGCAAGCTGGTTGCCATTAAATATTGATGATTGATGATGACAGGGCAGGCTCTTTCGTCCCAGTATACATTCCTTTCCAAGTCCTGTCATTTGCAGGTTAAACACATTTCCCCAAACAATGCATGATAATATGTGCAGGGACCATGATTGAAGTGAAATGTTTCTGCATAATACAAATCTGAACTTTGAAAGAACTACGGTTTCATTACGTTTTGGAACAGTTTTTAATGAATTAAGGTTTAACAAAGTCATCCGGTCTCCATACAAATCCAAAGGAGTTTGCAAGATTCATGTCAAAGCATGTGTGCCTTCATAGTTTGTTTGTTGAAGGAGTTATCGTTTCACCTGACTCTTTTATTGCATTGATAACACACTGAGATAATAAAACTAAGCTGCACGGCAATGTCTCAATCATGATTTAAAGCCAGTTTAAAGCTGATGTTCTGCTGATTCCAAAGAAATGCTGAGATTCTTCCGTCCCTGTAGAGAATAACTGAGTTTAATTTATGGCTCTTAGTGAGCTGCTACATTCCCTCTGCTGTGACAGCTCTACTAGCTTGTTCCAGAAACATGTGTATCAGTTTCAGACCTTCCACTATCACCCACAAGGGAAATATGGCACTGTGGTACTTTGGGAGAAGTGCAGACAGGGCATCTGGCTGACACAATCCCAAGATGTCGACACAATGAAATCTATTGTAGTATAATAGTTTCTGGTTCAGTTATTTGTTAAGAGTTAATATCATGTCGTTTCTGATATCTATGAGCAGGTTTGGTAGAGGCCTCAAAAGATTGGTGGTGGTGTTTTTCAAATTAAAATCCTCACAATTCTTCAGAAATGTATAACTTGACTGATAACCTGACCTGGCCCATAGATCAGCAGCATTTTGGCAGGAACAGCATTGTCCTCAACCTTGTTTTTTTATTTTTCATTGCACCTACCTTTTTTATTTTTTTGGAAGTGCTCAATTGTTCAAACGTTTTGCAAGATATAGTTTTGTAGGCTTTGATTAAATATTTTAATAAAAAAATGTGCCTATACTGTATATTATGTAAATAAAAGAAAGTAGAAATCACCTTTTTATTAACTCATTTTCAATTCCAGTATCGGCCTCAAATCCCTTATTTGCCAGAGACACCAACTTTAGTTTTCAGTGTAACCACTGCTTGTGATGATAATGATAATGTTTTTATTATGGAGCCATGCATACCAGCTTGTAATAGATCACAAGTGCACATTTCTAAATAAAAATGTAGTGTTCGAAATTGAATCATACCAGTTAACATAAGTAGACTGTTCGTTCAAAATGTTTGATAACGCATATTTTTATTACTGTTTTACTGTTACATACTCATACAAAGCCTAATGTGATGCACAGGACATGACATCAAAACTGTGTGGTCTTAGTGGTGAACAAAATTGAAAATGCTCACTTCTCCTTGCATTACATAATACGAACGTTTGTGACCGCTGATCCAAACTGTTGGTGGTTATGCATTTACTACATAATGCATCTGAAGATTATTATAACAATGAGCTCGATAGTGACACTTTTAACTCTGCTGCCCCCTGCTGTGGTTTCAGCACCATCCACCAGAGGGCCGTGCTGCTGCAGAACCAGTGCCAGGAGTACCTGAAGAAAGCCGAATACGCCCTTCAATCTGTGAGTCATGACTGGTTGTTATTGCGTTACTGTGGCTGCTTTCCTTCAGGGATGCAATACAATCCTGTCTGAGTCAGATCTAATTCTGTAAAATTTTATCGGCAGACTTGGAAAGATTGACTTGTTGTCAAAAAAACTGAACATGTGAAAAGGAACCAGGCTGATAGGCTTTTGTTGGGCCTGTTTTTTATTGTCTTTTTTTTTGCAAAGTAATAATAATAATAATGCATTTTATTTATATAGCGCTTTTCACAACTCAAAGACGCTTAAAGTAGTAGAAGTAAAGTAGTAAGTTAGTGATAAACCAATTGTTTTTAATGCAAAACATTGGTGTGTGATTTATGGCTCCGTGGCATATCCAAATAATCCAACAGACATATTATAAAGTTAGAACATAAAAAAAAAAATGCCGATACATTCAAAAACTTTCATTGGTAAACATTGATAAATCAGATAAAATGGTGAATAATTCTTAGATATTACTCATTTTGCAAACAGAAAAATCCAACATTTTTCACATTTTCTAGAGACTGAAACACTTCTGTATCAATATGTTTTGCCTCTGCAATGTGGTTTTGTACACCTCCCTGATTGTTTGGATTATGCCTTGCAGGGCGGTTCCGCGGCTGATGTAGAGCGCTACATGATGCTGGCTAAAGAGTCTATAGCGCACATGAGGAACTGCGCCATGGACCTGAGACAACTGGGACAGCCCAATGACAACGTAGTGAGGACGTAAGGAAGACTTTCCCTTTCCTTCACCCTCCTCTGAATAGCCTTTTTTTTTAAATCCTAAATCTCCTTACTCTCTGCATTACTCGTAGATTGGAGGTATGTAAAGATCAGCTGAAGGTAGTCCAGATGGCCATGACGGGCAGCCTGCACAGGAGGAGGAGCACCAGAGTAAGCTCGGGAGGATGGGAGGAGCCTGGAAGGAGCTTCCAAGATGCTATTGGATGGATTGCACAACGCAAGGTTTGCACGCACGCGCACACACGCACACACGCACACACACACACACACACACACACACACACACACACACACACACAAACCTCTCAGGTGAGGTAAAAAAGTGAGGCTATACATGCATTTGATTGACCATACAATATACAGTAAAGCTGGCTACAGTATTGTTATATATTTAGTTGAAGAGATAAGGTTATTTATATATTGAAATGTTATTAGATATAGGTTTGGTCACTTTATTTAAAGCCATGTCAGTCAATATAAGAGTGATAGGAAGTTCCAATTCTGGCGTTTGACTTTTTGGGGAGGGACGACCATTTCAATCACATTTTGAAATTGCCCCTTTAATAAAAAAGTGTTCAGCATCCTAATTACACTTACACTGATGTGGTTCCTTGGTGACCTGTTTTTTTAGAAGTTGAACCAGCCCCTAGAATATAGCTTAACATGTTTTTATATTGTTTATGTTTTTAATTGATCAAATCGTTCCGATTATAGTTTGCATAATTTGAAATTGCATTGATGTACATTGCAGAAACACAACAATAAAAACGAAAAAAAAACATTTAGAATAGGAAAGCCTTATGCATGGCAAACAGATGCTTTTCAAGCCTTTTCATGCTCATTAATACTTTAAAATTAGAGTTACATGAATGCATTCCTTTGCTGTAAGTAGTTATTGTGGAATGTAAGAAGAACACTTAAGATGACACAGTTGAATTTTTGAAAGATGGTTTTGTTTTGCCTTCAGTTCTCTGACCAATGTTCTTCTGGTAGATTCCTGAGGGTTTTGGTGAAAGGCTCATACAATTCAAAAAAATTAAATAAAAGAAGTCTTGCCGCCACCTGCTGGTCACATTGAGTATGCATATCAGGCAAATGAGAGGCACTCCCTCTCGTGTCTGAAAAACAATGTGTTTCTGCTGATGTAAATACATGTTTGTGTTTCAGCGCCTGATTGAAACGGCCCCCTGGGGAGACGACCCTGCATCCATCGAGCAGCAGGTCCTCAGCCACCAGAGCTTCCACAGCGCCAACCAGAGGTCTGCAGAGGTGGACCGGGCCAGAGAGGACCTGGTGGGTTCAGCTGGAACAATGCCAAATGTATTAGTGCTGCAAACAGAAGTCCCAGTGATAGGTGTTTTGAGAGCACATAACATACCTACCCAAAGACTTTATATTCTACTTACTCAATTTGAATCGGGATTTCAGACTGGCATCTCAATACACACAATGACATATGTATCTTTTTTCAACTATAAATTAGACCAAAATAACAAATCTTGTAAAAAAAGAAAAGAGAACATACAAGCAACCTACATTGACTAATAAATGTTCGTTTTCATGTTCAACATGTTGAAAATGTATTAAATATCCTTTCATTTGTTTTTGATATATCATAGAAAACACTAAAACGGGTGGTTAATATAGTAATTATTATTATACAACTAGAGGGACTCAGATTGAAGAAATCATTTTCAAAATTCAAGCCGCAAATATGAAGATCTCCACAATCTTCAATATGGAAATTTCTGGATTTTATATAAATTTAAGGTTTATGGAAACGTTTCTATATATAGCATATCATATAACCCTAACCCTAAACTAAATATATATTTTTTTGTGCAAACTAAACAAGACATTTTGAGAAACTGTGATTCATATTTTTCACTCTTATCAGCATTTTAGGGATTATTGTGTTACAAATAAAATGAACCGTTAAACACATGAAATAACTACAAAACAATCCACAAGTCAAACAAATTAATTATATTAAAAGGGGAAACATTGATTGACAATAACTTATAAGATATTGCTTACACATAATGGATTCAACATTATTATTCATATATACATTAATCATCACATCTGACCACCTGGTCATTATTCAAGTATTGTGTTATATCATCACTTTTCTAATCTTTTATCAAGGTCTCTTATGGTATTTTTTATTTATTCTAGCTTCTTCCACCGTTAGGAATTAAGTTATACATATTTAACTAATTACTTTGAATATGTTTAATAATTGATATTCTTACAAGGAATAAGTAAGAATAAGAAAACAATTGTGTATTTCCTATGGTGCTTTCCCAAGTGATAGTATTAGAGGGTTATTGTTTAATTACTGTCTACTCACTAACTTGGGTTTGGTTCTTTTCCCACAGATGAAGAATGGAGACAAGGGGAATGTTCATGCTCTGGATCAGGAGTGGGAGAGTCTGCAGGTGAAAAAACCCAGCACTTTACCACAGTAGCGGACACTCCTATACTTGTGTTTTGTGTTTTCAGGTGCATTGTTGTATTTAAACATTCTCTTATTTTCCCTTTCTAGAAAATGTCCATTGGTCGAACCGAGCAATTGCAGGAGCTCAAGAAAATCATTCAGGATATTTCCAGAGAGATCATGTGGGTGAACGAACGGGAGGAGGAGGAGCTGATGTTTGACTGGGGAGACAAGAACATCGACAAATACATCCCGAAGAAGCAGGAGGGCTACTCGGTTAGTAAAATTACTCAAAGATTACAAGTTCAGCGAGAACCAGGAGAGAATTGGATTGGTCCAATGAAAATCCATATTTAGGAGCATATAACTAGTCTATTAACATTCTTGGCAATCCTGTAAATCTAAAATACTTTAATTTATTAATTTAATCTGCATTTCATGGGGGAGCAATCATCTGGGATACATTCGATTTTTGGCAGCTGCAGTCAGTCATCCACTTAGAGCGGAGCCACAGAGTGTTCCTCCAGCTGCATCCCGGTGTCCCATGTGTCCCCTGTGATTACTGAAACTCTTCTTACATCACAGAAACTGATGAGTGCCCTGGAGGAAAAAGAGAAGGACTTGAATAAACTCAAAGGAAAAGTTGATGCACTCCTGAAGAACAACCATCCGGCTTCAGACAAGATCGAGGTGTGTACCGACCCCGTCATCATTTGACCAACACAGTGTTTACATGCATTTATATGTGTGTAGGGGCCTTATCTAATATTACTCTATTTGTTGTTTTCTATGTGTTTCTCAGGCTTACAGTGACACTCTGCAGACTCAGTGGAGTTGGCTCCTTCAAATCACCAAGTGCATTGATACTCACCTGAAGGAAAATGGCGCTTACCACCAGGTAGAAGGACTCAACATAATAGCAACAGATATAATTGCTTTAAATAAGCATTTCATGCAAAGCAACTAGCAAACTGGAGACACATTTTTTAAAGACTAGCTGGTAAAGAGAATGAAGCATTTAGTATGTTAAGGGAGTAATACTGTATTTCCCTAAGGAGTTGGTGGTGGTGACCAAACATTGAGCTAAAATAAGAGTAAGAAACTGTGTTAAGCTGGTGATTACATTTCTATATAGCAGGGGGTCCACTGGTTAAGTTACTGGTTCGATGTAAGCTGTTGATATTTTTGTATTGTTTTCTCCCTCCATAATTTCCTGTCTCCTCCTGAACGTTCAAATATCCATTACAGGCCAAATAATTGCAACAAAAAAAAAATGTCAAACTTAAAAACCCACTTAAAAATATGCATTTTTTATCCATTGATACTAATTATCCCTTTTATGCACCCTAGTTCTTTAAAGAGGCCAATGAGACGTACAGCAAGCTGCAGAAGGAACACGAGACGGTCCGTAAGAACTTCATCTGTGACAAGAACACTCCTCTGGAGGACCTAGGGAAGATCCTCAATGGGCTGGAGGTAAACCAGCTTGTTATTTTGTCAATTTCCCCTTTAATAAAAATATCTGATTCTGTAGATGTAGCCAAAACTCGTCTTTAAAATGTGACCTTGGAGTAAGTTGTTAAGACCGGCGGTATAGTCTACCTCCTATTTTATGCATTTTACCTGCCTTTTTTCATTGTGTGTTATATGAATAAGATATTGGTATTATTACTGTTTTCTGTTTGAATAAGCCACAGAACAGTTTGTTATTATTATTATTATTATTATTATTATTAATCTGCATTATTATTGTTGTTGATCTTGTCTTTGTTTTATGTTCTTCAGAAAGAGAAAGAGATCATTATGGAAAACAAGAGGCAGGTTCAGCATCTGGTCCACAAGTCCAGGAGCATTGTGAGGCTGAAACCCAGAAACGCCGAAGACAAGAGCAACAACCAAGTCATCGTCAAAGCCCTGTGTGACTTCAAACGAGAACAGGTCCGTTTTTTTTTAATATGATACACTCTTGGGAATACATTAATATTCATCAATAATCTAATCTCTGAGTAAGTAAGGGATTTTTTATTTAAATTATACTTTCTTTAGTGTGTTATCTAGGTTGTTGTGCATGTAAATGGTCTGCAACATTTAAAATCCCAAAGTTCCCTGCAGAGGGAGTTTCTCTCCCACACACTCACACATTGAAACAGAAGAATTAGCATGATAGGGCCTTTTAAAACAAAGTTACAAAGTGTAAACATAAACAGCTATAAATAGAGGGCACACATACAAATACAGAAGACACACATAAATGACAGCTTCTATGAATGCTTATGTTCTATCTTATGTTCCCAGAAAAGCTTGTCTTTATTGAAGAATTTCATTTTTTCGGACTCCACAGAAGGTGATCTGCAAGGGAGATGAGGCGATCCTAAATAACAACAGTCAGCGCAGTAAGTGGGACATTACAGGTCCGGGAGGCCTGGATATGTCGGTGCCCTCTGTGTGCCTGATCGTACCCCCCCCCAACCCACTCGGCATCAGTCTGGCCAACAAGTAAGGGGCAACAATTGTTTCTTTGGCAGAGAAGAAGGTGCAATAAATGTTGTTGTGAGGTAAAGGTTCATATGTTGTGTTATCCTTAGGAATGAGCAGTACTACGACGCCATCATGTCGATCTGGAATCAGCTGTACATCAACGTCAAGAGTCTCATCGCCTGGCAGTACTGCCTCATTGATATCAGACAAATCAACTCCCTCACCATGACCATGGTAAGTGATGAATACACTCTCTGAAGTTAGCCTAAAGTATTATTAGTATGTTTAAATGAAGTGCATTTCCCTACATTTTGGTTTCTGTTTCAAACGTAATGTTTGTTTGTGTGTGTTCAGCTGTCCCACATGCCTCCTGAGGAATACCGGCAACTCATCAAGCGCATGGAGACTCGTTTCGAGGAGTTCAAGTTGTGCAGCTACGGCTCCGAGATGTTTACTGACGATGACAAGATTGGCTTGGATAACCAGTTCACCGGAGCCCAGGCCCACTACGAGGGGCTGGTGGTTCAGCTGCCTGCTTACAGTCAGTATTACACATGCATGAAAACAATGTATTACATCTTAGATTTTTGATTGTTAACTGTGTCATTTTGTTTTGATAATGAACAAAATAATGATTAGATGCCAATGAAAGCAACGGCCATGAATCACAATTGATTTGAGATCTTAATAATAATGCACCCTCTGTTCTTTTCATTTGAAGTCCCCTAATCACAATAACCAGCTAATTATGTTTTTGACAACCAATTATTAAAAAAACCACCTGTGTCTTCTCACAGCTGGGAAATTAGAAGCAGAACGAGCAGCGGATCAGAAAAACACACAGTACCTGATCCTGATACAGCAACAGCAGGAGCAGCAGCTGCTACTGGAGCAACAGGCTGCAGCAGAGGCGGAGGCCAGGAGACTTGAAGAACTACGAAGAAAAGAAGAGGTTAAGAAAGTGAAGAAGACGGAGGTCAAAGTGGTAAATAAAGTACATAAGAAGGAAGAAGTTAAAGCCACCAAGGCAGAGGCTGCGAAGAAGGTGGGGAAAGTGTCCTCCTCTTCTTCCTCCTTCTCGTCCTCCCGCAGTTTATCTGAGTTGCACACGCTCAGACTCAAGCTGGAGGGCGCCGAGGGCACGCTGAGTCAGCATGTTCACATCTGCCTCGGAGACGACGGGATACGCGACTGTGGCCTTAAGATCTCTCAGTTAGAGGTAGACACGCAAACTCATTAATACAAGAAGAACAGTTTACAGTATTAAATGGTTACAGAAAACTAATATTGTTCCAAATACGTACGCATTGCAATAATTGTAATTGATTGTATGTTTCCCTACAGACGGTGCAGCAGGATGTCCACTTCATGAACGAGGAATACGTACGTCTGAGGGAGAACATCTTGAAGGAGCTGGAGGGCATGAATGACCCGGATAAAGCCCAGTTCCTACGCAGTGAGATTGAGATTATTAACCAGAGACTGGGCGGTCTTGAGAGCAGCTCGTCAGCTTACCTGCAGCGGTAAGATCCCAAACTAAAATGTCCTAACGTTACTTTGTATATTAATATGACCCTTTTTTACATTTTGTATATGTTACTTAACCAATAAATATGTAAAATCAGCTACTCTGACTCATTAATCTAATTAAATATATGATTTCCATTGTATTTCTTCCTGTCTATCAGGCTCCAGGCTCTAAGGGACATGCTGGAGAGCGTGGCACGAGCTGAAGACATAGTGAAAGTTCATGAAGCAAGGCTAACAGAAAAAGAGACCACTTCCCTGACGCCCAGTGAGGTGGAGGATTACATGTCGACCCTTAAGGTATTTGATAGAACATCTTACAATTTCACACATTTTTTGCAACAGTAGCTGCAATTTGCACCAACCAGCTTCTGACCTTTTTTACATACGGTGCATCCCATGCTACTTAAAAATATCTTGATTACATGTGACGTTTTGTTCTGTGCTGTTGATGTGTAGAATATCAAAGCAGAGCTGGATATGAAGAAGTCAGTGTTGGCCTCCATGGAGGCAGAGTTATCCCATGCCAACCACTGGAACGGCCAGGTGGGCGCGCCCTTCTACAGGTGTGACATGATGCTATCCAAATACAGTGAGCAGGTGGGCCTGCTGACTGACCGCTGGAAGCGAATCCAAGCTCAGATTGACACCAGGTATGGCTTCCTCTCTCTTTCATATCTATTTTATACAAATGCCACCACCAACTGGTTGTTGCATGCACATTCAAGACAGATTTAAGAATGTAAAAAGGCTCAAGCATTCTAATGTATTTGTTGAATGTATGGCATCTTTTTAATAGTGAGACGCGTCAAATTAAATGTAAGAGAAGATGAGCTAATGTTGAATATTTCTGTTACTTTAACTATTTGTTGATCAATACACAGACTATGAGGCACAATTGCTAACATGTTATAGCTTATTCTTTGTTGCTTAATTTGTATGAATTGTAAATCAAACACCTTTTGATTTCTGAATGCTGATCGGGTCAAATCATTTTTAGGTGACACCTTGGGCTCTCAGAACTCGTTATGGGCATTTTTCATTATTTCTTGACTTTTTAAACATGCAGTTAATAAATGAATTAAGAAAATCTGCAATCTATAAAATAATCCTATAATACAGCCCTTGACACGGGACGGCTTGCATCGGATTAGAGTGTTGTGTAGACAGGAACTCATTCCTCCGTCTCTGTATCTCACATGAATTCATAGTAATCTTCATTTACACTGAAAAACATGAAGAAGATTGGTTTCTTTATTTCAATTGTGTTCTCCTACTTGCAGAGTCCAGGATTTGCAGGTGTATCACCCTCAGCTGGAGCACTACAAGCAGCGCAGCACCTCCATTATTGACTGGATTGATACCACACGGAAGAAACAAGACAGCCTGCGGGCCACCAAGATCGAGAGCATCCCTGCACTGACGGAGCATATTACCAAACAGAAGGTGTCCCGCTCAGCCATTTGTTTCTATTCATTAACTTATACACTATGACTTCAATTCATCTGACATCTTTATATTATTGTTTCCCTAAAGGCTCTGAACTCAGAAATCAAAGCGAAGAGGGAGACAGTGGAGCGAGTGCTGAGGGACAACGAGGCCTGTGTGAGCTCTATCAAGGTGAGGAGACCTTCATAGATACAAATTCACTTTTTTAAATCAAATCATAGTACACTACGGATGTACCAATGCATCGGTCAGACATGCTGGGAAGAGGTTTCCCAACTCCTACACTTTGTCTATAGTGGCACAGCTCGTTCAGACTCCGTCGCAGCGGAGCAGAAGTTATCTATCTGAGGCAAACGCACAAAAACTCACCATCAAAGACAAAAGGAATCAAATGAAAGCAATGACTTTTGGAACTTAAAATCTCCTCACTGAGGAGACAGTAGTACAGCAGACCAAAGAGATTTCGTAAAAAATATTATTAAGATTTTAGTCTCATTCAAAGATAGTGTTATAAAGGACAGACAAATATATTGTAATATCTTTTTATTTAAAAAATAAGAAAATAGCAGCAACAATCGGCATCGGCAGAGACATTTTAAAATAAAAAAACAAAAAAAGTCATTATTATTATTGCTTTTCTATACTAACTGATCAATACTCAAACAATCCACTAAACCAACTATCCCTCTTATTCAACATAATTTCACCGATTGATACGCACATACTTTTAATATTCGTGGTGCTTTGCAAATGTAGTGTTATTGAAGTACATTATTACTTCCTTTGTACATTGTTTGTGCAGTCTTACATTTCCCCAGATTACTTCATTTGAATGAAACAAAAACATGTGTTGGATTGCTCCTGACATCACCGTTTGTTTTACAGGACTATGAGACAGACTTGGCAGCTTACAGCTCTGGTTTAGAGACTTTGCTCAACATCCCCGTCAAAAGGACAATGCTGAAGTCGCCAACGATGGATCTCAATGTGGAAGTAATAAAACTGGAAAAGCCGTCTATCATTAAAAACTGAAACAACATTTTGTGGATTTATTAATGAATGCTATAAAAGGGGATCAGTGACATTTCTCAGAAACTGTGAAGTTGACTTTTGTTCTTTCTAAATTAATCCTTGAGTTTGCCTTGTTTTTTCCAGGCTACACAAATGCAAACCCGTTACATGGAGTTGCTCGCCCATTCTGATGACTACTCCAAATTCCTGGGAGTGATGCAGAAAAACATGGAGGAGCTCAAGGTACTGTTGTGTTTATAATTATCATTTTTAAAACATCCAAATGTTGTGTCTTACTGAATGTTTTAGCTTTGTTTGTTTGTTTGTGATCAGCTTTTATTAACATCCTGCCAGGGGACTATGAATAGACTTTGGCTTCATGTGTTGCATACACAGTAGGTGATCATTATTAAATGAATAATGAATGCTCATTGTACACGATGTTGAAAGATTAAAGTTGAGTTACACTGAGGGAACACTTAGGTGTTGGACATGTAATATTAAAAGGTGCACTAATTAGCAGATAACTCAAAAGTCTATTCCCAATTTAGCAGTTATTCTCAGCTCTAAAGCACGCTTCAGTATTATTATTATGTTACATTTCAAGATGGAACAAGTTAGTGTCAAGCTGTTGAAGAAATGGTAGCTTCTAGAAGCTAAAGAGACAGATGTTTTTTCTCCGAAGACTGTGGCAATCTGAAGCAAGCTAAAAGGAGCAGGATATTGGCAGGATTTGACCTTAAGCTAAATGTAACATTGCGTGTGGTCAATTTTTTAAATAGCCAAATGTCTCATAAAACCACATCTAGGTGATGGTATGCCAGTCGCAAAGTTCTGTAAAATACCGCTGCATTCACCTTTGCTTCATCTTGCTTTCAGATTCGTAACACCAGGATTGACCTGTTGGAAGAAGAACTTCGCCTGCTGAGAGAGAACATGCAAGACAGCCATGCCAAGAACAAATCTCTGGAAGACGCCGTTACACGTTACCAACTGGAGTTGTCCAACTCGAAGGACCAGCTGCTGTCAATGGAGGAGGTGAAGCACATAACTACGCAGAAGTGCAATGCCACCAAGGACAGCCTGGACGGCTACCAGAGCCAAATGTCAGACCTCACCGATAAGGTGACTCGTCTCCAATATATGCTTGATGAAGAAAAGAGGAAGAAGAAGCTGGCAGAGGAGCGCTACACTACACAGCAGGAGGAGTACGAGTTGGTGCTGAGGAAGAGGCAGAAGGAGCTGGAGACGGTCAGCTGGTCCAAGGTGGAGTTGGAGAAGAATGTGTCAACTAAGGAGCACGAAATGGAACAGCTGCGGCGGCAGCTGGCTGAGGAGGCCGCCAGGATCAAGGAGCTTCAGAGGGAGATGTCAAAGGTAAGGAGCCAATGCAGTACGGAGATCAATAATTTAAAGCTCAGCTACGAATCCCACATCCACGTCAGCCGCACAGACACCCATAGGCTGTCAGCCAAGAAGGAGGAGGATACAGCAGATCTCCAGCTGCAGTACAACGCGGTGGAGGCAG
This sequence comes from Notothenia coriiceps, assembly GCF_000735185.1. NCBI lineage: Eukaryota > Metazoa > Chordata > Actinopteri > Perciformes > Nototheniidae > Notothenia > Notothenia coriiceps. Next base: position 10,666 of record NW_011363383.1, on the reverse strand, counting down.
AGAGGAGGGATCTGGAGGAGCAGCTCAGCATGCTCAGGATGTCTATGAGCAAGGCTGAGGAACAACGGCAAAGGGCAGAAATAGAAGCTCACAGCCAGCGTTCTGTCGCCGAAGAGGAAGGGTGCAGGCGGAGGGATCTGGAAATTGAGTTGGAGCAGCTGAGGAGTCAGAGTGATGAGGAAATTAGGCGGTATAAAAAGGAGCTGGCGGAGGTCATGAAGAGACTGCAGGAGAAGAGTGACGAGCTGGCCTACATAACTCACAGTCTGGAGGAGGAGACCCGCAGGAGGAGAACTATAGAGGAAGGGCAGCTTGTGCTTGAACAGACATTGGCCCAGCTGCAGGTGAAGCTCACCAGTTCATCAGTGGCTTTTACCCAGTTGGGCGTGTGCGAGGAGGAGCTTCAGAAGATCCGCTCCGATCTGGAAAAGGAGAGCAGGGGGCGAATCAGAGTAGAACAGAATTTAAGCAAGTTACAGGGACGAATGAAAGACATTCAGGATGTTAGAGATGGGCTGGAGAGCCAAGTGGAGAATCTGAGGAAGGCTAACCAGGAGGAAGTGTCCAGAAGAAGGCAAGTAGAAAGAGAGCTGGAGAACACCACCAGTGCCATGACAGAGTACGTCAGCACCCTCACCACTCTACGCCAGAGCCAAGAACACACCAGTGTGTCAGAAAAGAAAGGTGAAGAAGAGCGCCTTAGGTTGCAGGAGGAACTGGAGAGAAGTGTAAAACAAAACAAGGCATCTGCAGAGCGCATGACAAAGATGAGTGCCGAGCTCAAGGCTCTGCAGCAACAACTCCTCCAGGAGCAGGCCAGAGGCAAAGAGGCAAACCTCAGGACGGAGAGCCTTTACAAAACTATAGAAGAGAAGAGTAAGGTACTGAATGCGAGCTCTGTTGAGCTTGAAAGGCTAAAGGTGATGACAGAAACCCAGACCAAAGAGAGGCTCAAGCTAGAGGAGGAACTAAGGGCAACACGCCATGACAAAGAGGAACTCCTGAGAAGCAAACAGGGAAGTGCTGATGAGCTCTCCTCCCAGATTAGTGCCCTGGAGCTGCAGCTGAAGGCCAGTGAGCGCAGCAATGTAGATTACCACAACCTGATCTCAGAGCTTTCCTCAGAGAGGGAGAAAATCAAGCTGGAGACTGAGAAAATACGAATGCAGGCCACCGAGGTACATCGAAGTTTGGCACTAACTCGTGGACTGCTCTCCGCTTTCCAAATCAGAGTCCCAATTTGGATCAATCAAGTAGCTAATAGTAGCTTAATTCAAGTGTTCGCTTGCATGCTGGAACACCTCTAGTTCCTCTGTAGAAGCCTCCCACTTGGAGACTCTGATTTGAACACATATGTCTGTATGTGTTTGCATAGGTTTGCATGTCAGTAACTTTCATGCAAGCATACATTGTGCCTTTCTGCCTGCCGACCTCCCCAAACAACTGTCTCCCTGCCCACACTGTGCATAGATGTGCAGTCTGCATGCTTTGTTGCCTTTTTTCTTTTTTCGCCCAGGATGATCAACAACAAAAATGACATCATTACCTTCAGTCCTCCACAGTTTGATGCTGTTTATCATTTCATTGAAGCATCTTGATGTACTTTAAGACACTCTTTGCAAACTTGTTAAAACAGCACTGCTATTCATTGAAATTATCCACAATTTATTACAGTATTAGAGGCACCTCTTCTTGTTAGGCCATTACATCAAGATTGAATCATCTATTGACATTAGTACATGTGCTGTTTTACAAATTTACAAAATGTTCATAGTAGTAGTCAAAACAGTTGCTCTCTTTTTTGTATCTAAAGTTGTTATGTACAATGTAGTTTGTCTTCAGGATTGGGAAGGTTGATTTTACAATGAAAATCCATTACTTTTGAAATTTGAAAATGTGTTTTTGCTTCTTGATCATTTAAAAAAGAGAATACTACTGTAATGTCATTATGATATAGTGAAACTTCCCAGTCTTGTTAGACATTGTGCTGTTTGCACCTTTCTTCTGAAGGGAATCAGCTTACATATTATATTGGTCATTTAAAAATGCTAATTATATCTTGGCGGAACGCACACATACTAACCTTTTATTTTACTATTTTAATAATCGTTAAAATTGATTGAATCCATTCAATTGCTTTTTTTAGATTAAATACTTGGGCATGTTCTGGTTTAGTATACATTGTCCCATTTGAAATGAACATAGAAGCAGGACGAAGGGACACAAACTAGAGCAGAACAGAACCAAAACATTTTGCGACATCCCTTCTGTCGCTTTTAATTAAGCTATGAGCTCAAATGTAAGACCTCCTTTCAGTATCCTGCTGCATGAATAGATCAAGTATGTGTGCTGTCCTCCTTTATAGTGTTTAACTTTAACAATAAGGTTATCAAGCATCAGTACAAATTGTGTGTAGTTAATTTTGATAGTAGCATGATCATTTCTGATTCTATTCCAACATGTTCTATCCCAGTGTCATTGGTTGTGTAATTGTATACTGTGATGTAAAATGCATAAAATAATGCTTTGGATATGCAGTAAATATATCAATGTATTTATCAATCTTTCTCTTTTTTCCCTCTATTTTTCTACAGACCAAAGTCACGATGCAAACCATCCAGTCCCAGTACAGCGAGATAGAGATAGAGAGAGATAATCTTTTGAGGAAAGTACAATCATCAGACAAGGATAGAGATAGCTGCCGCATACTGGAAGAGGAACTCAGGCTCATTAAATCATCCAAAGACTCTGAGCTGCGTCGTTTACAAGAGGATAACGAGAGGGTGAAGAAGGAATTCAATTACTGGAAGGACCAGTGTGAAAGTAAGCAGGACATGATAAGGCAATATGATACAGAAAAGAATCGTATGGAGAGTGAAAAGAAGACTTTGAAAAGTGAGATGGATAGGCTGATGCGGGAACTCAAGGAGCTTGAAGAGAAATATAAAAGTAGGCTGTCAGACAAGGAGAAGGAACTGAGGGATGTGGCCATTGTCAGAAAAAACATGGAAACTCAGCTGACAAAAGCTAGAGAGACGCCAGCCGTGGATCCCTCCTCTTTGGTTTTTGATGGAGTCCGTAAGCCAGTCACAGCTGACCAGTTGCTTGACTGTGCAGTCTTGGACCAACCAACATTTAGCCAACTTGTAAAGGGACAAAAGACTGTCCCTGGGGTGTCTGATGACAAAAAGGTTAATCTCAAAGGGACAGGTCCAATAGCTGGGGTGGTAGTTGAAGGTCCGAAAGGTCCAGGGTCTATTATTGGACCCCTATACAAAATGACATTAACTGAAGCCAAGAAAGAGAATCTTCTGCCACCAGATTGCGTTTACCTGCTATTGGATGCACAGGCTGCAACAGGTCACATAATTGACCCCAGAACTAATCAGAAGTTTACAGTTGAAGAGGCATGTGCTCAAGGTGTGGTTGATGAAGAGGAAAGGGAGAGGTTGCTAGCAGCAGAGGGTGCAGCTGTAGGATATCGTGGTCCTGGCACCAGCAAACCCCTATCAGTATTTCAGGCCATGAAGAAAGGACTGATTGACAAGAACACAACATTGCGTCTACTACAAGCCCAGGAGTCTGTGGGGGGCATTCTAGATCCTGTACTCAGTGTGTTTCTTCCCAAAGACAAAGCCATTGAGCGTAACCTAATCAATGATGACATAAAACGTGCTCTGAATCAGGAGCCTGAGTTGTACATGGACCCAGAAAGTGAGGATGGCGTAACCTATATGTCAATGAAGAAGAGATGCAAGGTAGAACTACACACAGGCCTTCTTCTGCTTCCTGTCCCTGAGAAGGTAGATCATTCCAAACTAGTCTTTGATGGTGTTCGGAAACCTGTCACAGCCAAGCAGCTGCTGGATTGTGGTGTCCTGGACAAGCCAACGTTTAAAGATCTAGAAAAGGGAAAGAAAACAGTCCCGGAGGTGTCTGATGACAAAAAGGTGCCATTGAAAGGGACTGGGCCTATTGCTGGGGTTGTAGCTGGGACTAGAGGGAAAATGTCTTTTACAGAAGCCAAAAAACAGATGCTTATTGGTGAAGATAGTGCAGATTTGCTACTGGAAGCCCAAGCTGCTACAGGCCACATAATTGACCCTAAAACTAATCAGAAGCTAACTGTAGAGGAGGCATGTGCCAGAGGGGTGGTAGACATTAGGGATAGAGACAAATTATTGGCAGCTGAAGCTGCTGCTGTGGGATACAACCATTATGGTACAACCAAGCCTCTCTCAGTGTTTGAGGCAATGAAGAAGGATGTTATTGATAGAGAGGCTGGACTACGTCTCCTTCAGGCCCAGGAGTCTGTGGGCGGCATTCTAGATCCTAATCTTAGTGTGTTCCTCCCTAAAGAAACAGCTATCAAGCGCAGACTTTTGGATGAAAACCTCAGAAAAGCTCTAAACCAGAGTCCTAAGTGTTACCTTGACCCAGAAACTGAGCTTGAAGACAGCTATGAAGCATTGAAAAAAAGATGCACAATAGAGCCTCACACAGGTATGTTACTTTTGCCAATTACTGAGAAGCAAGATCCTTCCAAACTGACTTTTGATGGTGTCCGTAAGACAGTTACAGCGCAGCAGTTGCTTGATTGTGGGGTCTTGGACAAACTAACATTCGACCAACTAATAAAGGGAGAGAAAACTGTCCCAGAGGTGTCTTTGGATAAGAAGGTGTTTTTAAAGGGGACCGGATCAATTGCTGGGGTAGAAGCTGGACCTATGGGGAAAATGTCTCTATCGGAGGCTAAGAAACAAATGCTCATGCCCTCAGAGAGTGCAGATTTGCTTCTGGATGCACAGGCTGCCACGGGTCACATCATTGACCCTTTAACCAATCAGAAGTTGACAGTAGAGGAAGCATGTGCCAAAAGAGTGGTGGACATTAGGGATCGAGATAGACTCTTGAAAGCAGAAGCTGCGGCTGTAGGCTACCGGGATCCTAGCACAGCAAAACCTCTGTCAGTGTTTGAGGCAATGAAGAAGGGTCTAATTGATAGGAAGACTGGACTTCGTCTCCTGCAGGCCCAGGAGTCTGCCGGAGGCATTCTAGATCCTAATCTCAGTGTGTTCCTTCCTAAAGACACAGCTATCAAGCGTAACCTTTTGGATGAGGACCTCTATCGGGCTCTAAACCAAAGTCCTTCGTGCTACATTGACCCAGACACCGAGCGTGAGGCCAGCTATGGGTCTTTAAAGAAGAGAAGCAAAACAGAGTCTCACACTGGCCTGATACTTCTGCCAATAACTGAGAGGAAAGACCCTTCCAAACTGACTTTTGATGGAGTCCGCAAGCCAGTCTCAGCACAGCAGTTGTTTGAATGTGGAGTCCTTGACAAACCAACATTTAATCAGCTTGTGAGAGGGGAGAAATCTGTCCTAGATGTGTCTATTGAAAAGATGGTCTATCTAAAAGGTACTGGACCCATTGCTGGGGTGGTAGCTGAATGTGAAATAAAAATGTCTTTCTTAGATGCCAAGAAACAAATGCTCCTGCAACCAGAAAGTGCAGATTTGCTGCTCGAAGCTCAGGCTGCCACAGGCTATATAATTGACCCGAAAACTAATCAGAAGCTGACAGTAGAAGAGGCATGCGCCAGAGGGGTGATTGACATTCAAAATCGAGACAGATTATTGGTAGCAGAGTCTGCTGCTGTTGGCTTTAAGGAACCTAGGTCAAACAAGCTTCTCTCAGTGTTTGAGGCTATGAAGAAGGGTCTCATTGACAAAAAAATTGGGCTTCGCCTGTTGCAGGCCCAGGAATCTGCGGGAGGTATTATAGATCCCAATCTCAGTGTGTTCCTCCCCAAAGATACAGCTATCAAGCGCAACCTCTTAGATGAAAACCTCCGTCAAGCTCTAAACCAGAGTCCGGAATGTTACCGTGATCCAGAAACTGAACAAAATACCAGCTATGGGTCTTTGAAGGAAAAATGCATGATAGAGCCTCAAGAAAGCCTACAATTTTTGCCAGTCTCTAACAAATGTGACCCCTCCAAACTTCTCTTTGATGGTGTTCGTAAGTCCGTCACAGCACAACAGTTGCTTGATTGTGGAATCCTGGACAAATCAACATTTAATCAACTAATAAATGGGGAGAAAAATGTTGCAGAGGTGTCTGTGGATAAAAGGGTATTTCTAAAGGGGACGGGGTCAATTGCCGGTGTTGCAGCTGGACCTTTAAGAAAAATGTCATTTACAGAAGCCAAGAAACAGAACATTATGTCATCCAACAGCGCCGACATGCTTCTGTATGCTCAGGCAGCCACTGGAAAAATAATTGATCCCCAAACTAATCAAAAACTGACAGTGAAAGAAGCATGTGCTAGAGGAGTAGTGGATAAGGAGGATGAATCAAAGTTGTTTGCAGCTGAAGCTGCTGCTATAGGTTACAGAGACCCAAATAGTGGCAAGCTCCTGTCAGCAGGCCAGGCCATGAAGAAGGGATTAATTGACAAGGACACAGCTCTACGTATACTTCAGGCTCAAGAGTCTGTAGGGGGTATTTTGGACCCTGCCCTCAGCGTATTCTTTCCGAAAGATATTGCTAAGGATAGGGATCTCATAGATGACGACCTATATCAGGCCCTGAATAAGTCTCCTAAGTGTTATCTGGACCCAAACTCCCAACAAGCAACTACATATGTATCTCTGAAGAAAAAATGCAAAGCTGATCCAAGCACAGGTCTCTTGCTCCTCCCTGAGCCTAAGAAGCCAATAACTTTCCCGGGGCTCAGAGGCAAGGTGTCGGTCATAGATCTAGTGAATGCAAACCTATTAAATCAGTCGGATGTGGAAAAACTGGGGGATGGCAGATTGACGTGCAAGGACATTGAAGACCGCCTGCGCTCCTACCTGAAAGGTTCCACATGCATAGCAGGAGTTTATGATGAGGCCACGGATAAGGTGATGACGGTCTATCACGCAATGAAAGCTGGACTGTTGCAACCTGGGACCACCTTGGAACTGCTTGAGGCCCAGGCAGCCTCCGGCTTTATAGTTGATCCTGTCAACAATCACTACCTTACTGTAACTGATGCCTACAATAAAAAACTGTTTGGGCCAGAGTTTAAAGACAACTTGCTATCAGCAGAGAGGGCTGTGACTGGTTACAAACTGCCGGGTACAGACAAGATTATCTCCCTTGTTCAGGCCATAGAGAGAGGTCTAGTGGAGAAAGGTCATGGCATCCGTCTACTAGACGCCCAGATTGCCAGCGGTGGTATCATTGATCCTGAACACAGCCATCGTGTTGACGTTAAAGTAGCCTACAAGAGAGGTTGCTTTAATGAAGAAATGAACAAGACCCTGACTGATCAGAGTGGTGAGACTCTGGGCTACTTTGATCCTAACACAGAAGAAAACATAACCTATCTGGAGCTTAAGAAACGCTGTATCACAGATAAGAAGACGGGCCTCATCCTTTTGCCTATAATGGACAAGGACGAGCTAGAGTCAACTCTGAGTAACCGCACACGAAAGAGGAGAGTGGTTATTGTGGACCCAGAGACTAATAAAGAGATGACAGTACGTGAAGCATATGACAAAGGTTATATTGACCATGACACGTTCCTGGAGCTATCCGATCAGGAGTGTGAGTGGGAAGAGATAACTACCACTGCTCCAGATGGTTCTGTAGAGTTGATTATCATCATGGACAAGAAGTCTGGAAGAAAGTATGATATATTTGAGCTGATTGGAAAGCGAATTATCAGTCAGTCCCATTTAGATGATTACACATCACGTAAAATCACTCTTACCCAATTTGCAGACATCGTCATCAGCAAGACCAAACGTGGATCATCATCATCAACATCATCTTCATCAAAATCAGTTGCCCCAGTTACATGTTCAACTACATCATCTTCAACTTTAAAAACATCAGCAGTCTCGGTTCCATTGTCCGGGAAATTATCTTCTTCACCATCAGTCCCCCTAAGACCCTTATCACCTACCCTCGCCAAGATGACCACAACAAGAACTACCACATTCACAGAGCGAAGCGCTTCAACCAGTAATACAGCTCATGACTCATCTGACTCTCTAAGGGGTATATCCAGTGTTTCTCTCACCCTAGCCTCTGTTGCTGAATCAGTGGGGGAACAGGAACCTGTGGGTGCCATATTTCACACAGATACATTAGAGAAAATATCCATCACAGAGGCTCTAAATCGTGGTTTGTTGGATTCCATCACTGCCCAGAGACTGCTGGAGGCTCAGGCCTGCACTGGAGGAATAATTGATCCCACAAATGGCCGTAGGCTAAGCATCCAAGAGGCTACCCGACAGGGCATAATAAATGATGACATGGCCCATAAGCTCAAGCCTGCCCAAAAAGCCTACTTTGGCTTTGAGGACGTAAAGACCAAGAAGAAGATGTCTGCTGCTCAGGCCATGAAGGAGATGTGGCTGCCATATGAGGCAGGGAATAGGTTCCTGGAGTTCCAGGCTGCCACAGGGGGGGTTTATGACCCAGAAATGGGCTGTCGAAGAACCATGGAAGACGCCATTAAAATGGGCTGGCTGACTGTAAGAGCAGCTCAGAATCTCCAAGACCTCAGAAACCACACAAAGAACATGACCTGCCCAAAGACCAAACTTAAGATCTCTTACAAGGAGGCTATGGATAATTGTCTGGTGGAGGAAAGCAATGGGATGAAAATGCTCCAGGCATCATCTGAGTCTTCCAGAGGAATCAGCAGTCCCTACAATGCCTCCTCTGCCCCAGGATCCGCTGGTGGCTCCAGGAGTGGTTCACGGAGTGGTTCACGACGCAGCTCCCGCCGGAGCAGTGTTGACCTAGGCTCCCCCCTCTCCTTATCAAACACCTTATCAACTTCTTACCAGAGTCGTACAACCTTCAATACACTCTCCCCAAGATCTACTTATTAAAATGAAAGATCAGGCGCAATAATTCTCTTGCCAATTAGTCAGTTTGTTAAAACTATACTGGTTGTTTAAAAAATAATTGTGTGTTGTATATGAGGAGAAAAATTCTAACTATTTTCCTTGAAAGGTTTGTTTTGTTCTTTGCATTGTTTTAGTTTTAGCTCTGTTGTTGCTATGCTTTTAAAATGCTTGTGTACAAGTTATTGTTAAAATGAACACTGTCAAGACATTTTTCGTAGAAATTGACTCAAGTATTATTGGGCCTCTGAAGGTATTTGAATTTTTTTTCAAGTTAATACAATTGACAGGCACTATTGCCCCTATTGTCCCTAAAATAGGCTTAGAAATTATCGCCATATTCTTAAATACACATATTACAGATATGTTTTTTTAATCGTTGTAGAATACTCATTTATTTTTAAGCTTTGCATTGGTAAAACAATAATGTTCTGTATACATTCATTTTTGAAATACCTATTTTGTGAAGGCAGGGATGCAAGGTTTGGTTACATATATTGGCTTAAGTATTCTTTTCACTTAATCAGTTGTCAGCCATTGGTGTTTTTTTCCTTGGTGCTTTGGTTTTATAACAGTTTCTCAATATCTCAAAAATAAAAGCTAACATTTGTCTTTTGCTCATATGGATTCATGTCTGTTCTTGTTCATGGTCTGTTTTCATGCAACACTTTTTATTTAAAAGAATCAGGTTTATTACCCAGATGGTTTTTCTCATGCAAGAAATTTGCTTTGATGTTTTGGAGCAAGATACATTTAAGATGAAAGTACTGAACATTCCAGAAACAAATATTAAAGCTAGAATACAAAAATTATACAATATAGAAAAAAAAGAAGATTTGCATTCAAAAATAAAAAGAGTATTACAAGTTAATGATTGTTAAGTTAAAGTTGCAACTGAAGCTAAATAATGCTTGACCGAAATGTCAGTGCTATATGTTTTAAATTTCTGATTGGGCCAAATTGGATACATTCAATTCAAATTCCATAACCTTTTTTAGGTTGTTAGTTGTTACCACTATCAATCTTTAGCTTGTCTCAAACTAAATATGGTAGTGACTGAGTGACATAGTCTTTCCTGTGTGTCCAATAAGTGCATTGTTTACATCCGTAGGGTTTCCCGATTGAATTATAATTTTAAGGAGACATAGCAGAGAGAACAAATAGTTTAAATCACCTCTTAGATAAGCACTCCTTTATTTGCTAAAAATGTTATACAAGGTCTGTTCGTATTATCATGAGTCCAGAAGTACAACTAATCCATTAGGTTCAATTATACCCTTTGAGCACTCTTCAGTGGTGGGACGTGGACATGGGCAAGAAAATATTTGTGCTTTGCTTTGAAATTTGCCTTTAAAATATATATATATTTGGGACCTTTATTATTTACTTTACTGGTTTGACCATACACTGTACACTGAAAGAAAAAGGCCGTTGGATTAAGATGATTTTAATATGGAAACCGGTTGCACACATTAAAAACATGTGTACTCAAAAATATTCCATTATGTTAAAGACACACAACTATGTTATGTCAAAGAAACATGAAATTGTTATGTTCATTTGAATATTTCCTTTAATATTAAGTATATTCATTTACCCTATGTTTAACCAACATGACTTTTTTATGTTCATTTTAGGCTTTTAATATGCTCAGTATATTTCATTTGTACCTGTTAAAGCCACATTAATGTTTTGTTTAAACTACCTAGTGCTCAAGGGGTACATAAGATTATTTATTTCATGTAAATAGAGGC
>NW_011363382.1:0-3773 GCF_000735185.1 Notothenia coriiceps | reverse complement strand
ACACAGCTTTATTCCCACTTGTTTTCACTGGTGAGTTGCTGAGTTACACAAATCATATTAATACAAGTCAGCTAATAGGAGCAAATGTTGCCTAGCTTGCATAAAGACAAACACACACACACACACACACACACACACACACACACACACACACACACACACACACATTAGAAGTTGATAAGATTGGAAATTAATACAGCACAAGTGTATTTGGATTTACATTCACCTACAGTCTCTTCTCGCTGGTCTATAGGTCCAACTGGGGAGGAGTGCTGTTTTTAAATTGGTTTCACGATTGGAATAGACATGCATGGAAAAAGACTGCGTGAGAAACACCCAAATAAATAAGCACAGAAACAAACACACACACACACACACACACACACACACACACACACACACACACACACACACACACACACACACACACACACACACACACACATCCCATGCAGAAACATATAGTCTGTATGCAAATAAGCATCACCATGTTAAAGGCCAAAGTGATTTTAAAATGAGTTTTTTACTTCAACAAAATGAAACGCAACAGCAAGAGACATTATGTTTATGAATGTTTTAGCAGGACAGACTGTGCCTTTGTAGCGTGTGTGCGTGTGTGTGTACTTTTTACTACCACTACCTTTTTTGCCTCCTCGTAAAATCAATCAAAACCAACTTGTCAACTTCAAAAAGGCTCAAAACACCCTCCCACTTTTTGTGTCTCATGAACACTCCTGTGGACATGATTTATTTTTGTTATAGCGAGTTACTGCTTGTTACACCACAGAAGTCACATTAAAACATAACCCTGTGATGCAACGTCGGGAAAGGAAATAGTTGTTGAGGGGAAGTCTTTACTCTGCACAACTCAACTCCAATCATGTGATGAACAGAAGATCGTTTTATGACATGTTTAAAAAGACATATGGGATACCAACAGGATACAAAAAAAGGTCTCTGTAGTCCTTTACAGCTTCATTAAAACTAGTGGAGAACGCTCAGGTACTGCGGAGCGCATAAAGCTTAGCAGACTCTTCACGCTAACGAAGGATTACTTCTTCTTCAGTGCAGGGAAGGCTACGCAGTACGCAGGCTACTGCCCCGCAGCTGCTGCCTCTCTGTTGGACTCCGGTACTGCACATTACTCACGAGACGTTGTAAAAAACAAACGAGTAACCACTCCGCCAACGCCACAGTCACCCTCGCCGTGCGAGCCGGATGAGAATGTCAGTTGGTGGTCACGGATACTGTCTGAAAATGCTTCATGAAAGGGAGGTTTTACTATAATTAAATCTCTGAGCAGAGGACACATGTTTGATCCTAAATATCTGGGTTTCTTCTGTTCTGTGGTCACATTGTTCTGTTGTCTTACATAAAACACTGAAGTAAAAACAAAGTGTTAATACAAATGTTCTCTTGTATTCATTTGATATTGAGGATATCCAAAAGTGTTGAAACATTACTTTTATAAATTATAACTAACTGAAAACTTTTTTAAAGTAGCCCTCCCAAACAATACGTGTGCATTCATCCCATTCTTTCTTTTAAAAAAAAACTTCAATTTTAACTTTTTTTCTAGTTTGATTTGGTCCTCCACTTTAAAAAAGACAATTTTCACAAACATCCAGGGAGTGTATCCCATCTTCCCTTTCCTCTCTTTCCCACACCTTTGCTCCTCTGTTCCCAAGCATCATTCCCCACTTCACCTAGGGGCCCTCACAGCAATTAAGCCCACCATGTATACAGTGGCACATGCCTGAGGAGAGACATGAAAGAGAGGAAGAGACAGTGGAGCAACTGAAATACAATGGCAAAAAAGGCAGCATGGAAAATAAAGGAAAATGAATAAGAACATAAACAAGTCTCCCACCTCCTTTCCTTCAATCTCATATATAAATGTGTTGGTTCCCCTCCCCATACAAAACCCCATAGGCAATTTAAAGAAAGTAGGCCAAAATGAAATATGGCTTCAATATAAAAACAACACTTCAGACACACGGCAGCCTGATAAGACCATTATGTGTGAGCGAGCATGTGTGTGTGTGTCTGTGTGTGTGTGTGAGCATGAGCCAGTGAGAGCGAGTTGGGAGATAGGTATGTGAGCGATGGGACACTAAATGGGTCGCAAGACAGTTGAGTGTTTTATTAAGATTGAATCAAAAGAAGGATTTCAAATGAATTTTTTACACAGCTGGAATGGTTGTATAATCTATCATGCTGCTTCTCCGTCTCACGCACATGCCCACACACACACACACACACACACACACACACACACACACACACACACACACACACACACACACACACTTGTCCACTTGCAGTCACGCTGCACTCACACTTCTCTAACCTTTTAGCCACCAGTACACTGGAGCATAAACACTCTAAATCCCTGGTAATCTGTCTGTGACATGCAAGAGCACCGTGTTGACTTACTCTGAAGAGAGAAGCCTGACCCAAATATGGATGTGGGCATTAGCCGAGAATGTGACCTATTATTTAGAAATATGATGTCATGCATAATTGCATAAAGGCAAAAAAAAGATTGTCTGGACAAATGGACACGCTGGAATCGAGTGTGAGAGGGAGACGACTGTGTGTCCTGATGGGATCTTAAAGACTTAATTACCCAGAATTATACACAGTGTCATCAGCAGAGTGGACACTCATCTGACCTAAATACCCGCTCTGTGGCTGGTGGGGATTTTTTTTAAATAAAGCAGGTTGACAAATCCACATTTTTAGGAAAGAACCCTCGCTTTTTATAGCCCTTTTTAAGAAATTAAAGTCAGTTTAGACTTTTTTGCAAACATTGGAGCAAAATACGATTTTAAGGATTACAATGAGGTCAAATAAGCATATTAATAATAATAAAAAATCAATAGAACAGAAATCCAATTGAATGAAAATAGCTATGTTACTGTATATACGTTTAAAGATAACAGAAAAACACAAACATGTTTTTACTAGCTTTGTGTGGATGTAAATGTGGGTGTTATGTATATGCTCCTCCCCTGACTTCATTTGATATTAGCTACGTTATGCAAATATATCTGTTCAACCAATTGTGATTTAATTTGTTTCTTATTCGTAGTGGTTTCCAATTCCAATAAGCAGGCATAACTTTAATTTCCTCTTCTGTCTCTTTTGTCTTCAGCACTAACTGCAGCTGAAAGTGTCAGCTGTCATTGATAAGAGTGGATTTGTTTTTACATAAAGCTTATATCTACTATTTGTATTTATTTTATTTTATTGAACTTTTATTCAACTTGTGTTACTGTTTGCAGCTAAATAGGAATACAATGGAAATATATATATTTTTAAATGTGTCCTGAATTACCTTTAACCCTTTAGAGTCTGGGTCTAATTTCCGCATACGTTTGATTTGTCTTACTAAACCCCATTAAGAAATGTTTAGCGTGTCAATGCTTGGTATCTATTTTTTCAAGACAACCTCACCTATATAAACTGATAGTATACATTTTGACATATGAACATTTTGGACCCCAAACCACACAAAAAGCGTAAAAACTGATTTTGGAAAATGATATTATTTGTACTATGGATAACTACGGAGCCCTTAAAGGGACATGAAAAAAAAAAAAAAAAATAGAGAGAAAAAAGAAAGTTAGTTTCTCGTGCATCCCGTGAGCACGAGAATCTAACCCGTTATCCCGATTTTTTTGCTGCGCCAAGTAGGAAGTGGAGCACACATTTCATTATAGACTGTTATGTTATGTTTACGTGGGGAAATGACAGTGCATACATTATGT
>NW_011363381.1:0-5904 GCF_000735185.1 Notothenia coriiceps | reverse complement strand
CTTCTTACATGTTGAACACAAATACCTGTACTTTCTACTTCTCACATGTTGAACACAAATACCTGTACTTTCTACTTCTTACATGTTGAACACAAATACCTGTACTTTCTACTTCTTACATGTTGAACACAAATACCTGTACTTTCTACTTCTCACATGTTGAACTCAAATACCTGTACTTTCTACTTCTTACATGTTGAACTCAAATACCTGTACTTTCTACTTCTTACATGTTGAACACAAATACCTGTACTTTCTACTTCTTACATGTTGAACACAAATACCTGTACTTTCTACTTCTCTTACATGTTGAACTCAAATACCTGTACTTTCTACTTCTTACATGTTGAACACAAATACCTGTACTTTCTACTTCTTACATGTTGAACACAAATACCTGTACTTTCTACTTCTCACATGTTGAACATTTACATTTGACTTCAGTCCAGTTCAAAGCCTCTTGACTTTTACTTGAGTTAAGAAGATTAGTCAGTATCTTTAAACAGAGTATGTGTCCTTCTACTTGAGTAAAGTACTCTTGCCTCTCTGTCTGAATGAAAGCATGAGGGTGTGATTGGGCTCAGCAGGAGGAATGTTGGCTGCGGATGAAAGCAGCATCTGATGGTAATAAGTGCACACTTCTCCCCGCTGGAATCACAAGAGGAACCAGGAACAAGCCGGAACATCTCCCGTCCCCTCGCCACCGCTCAAATCACTTCTCCTGCAGTCTGCAGGACGACGAGATGCCCAGCCTCCGTCTCGTTAAGAATGATATAATGTCTGCTCGTCAGCTAACGAGGAGCAGAAAGAGAGTCTGCTGCTAAATGCATTTCAAATAAGCTCTTCAACATTCAAGGCTTTTCTTGTGTTCAGAGCTACAGTGCAGATATGTGAATGAACATCTGAGGCTCCTCCAACAGAGAACACAATAACACAGATACAAGAGTGCAAGTAAATACAATTCAATAGAATAGAATAGAATAGTGCAAGGAGAGTCTACAAGTGATTGGAATATGATTTATTAGATAATGGTCCTGGCACCAGACTCACTTTGGACTGATGCAGTACTTCTAATATATACAGTATGAATACTAACATGCTCTGACACAATGACGCTGACTTCAATTAAATGCATTCTCTCAATACATGATCTATTGCTTGAGATGTGTTGGAGACATAATACCTTTAATTAAAGGCAACGGCTCAGCGTGTCAGTGCATTTGCTTACGTGATAAAAACAGGATCATATAATACAGTAAAAAGAGATCTATTCTGCAAAACATAAAGTACTTCTACTTTTCATACTTGAAGTACATTTACTCATTAATGTAACTCTGACACGGTTCATTGTGCAGCATGAGTAACATTTTGAAATGAAGACTTTTAGTTGTAGTATTTGAAGAATAATGTGTTTCTACTTTTCCTTAAGTAAAGGATGTGAGTACTTCCAGCCCTATAACGAAGAGCAGTGCAGAAGTTATTATAAAGTTATTCAGAGTCATATCGCTTAGTCTCTTTAGCAGAACGGTGTGTGTGTGTGTGTGTGTGTGTTTATGAAGCCCTGCTGAAACTTGGATACAAAATAAACTAAAATCATATTTATTTAAAATATATTTAAAAACAATGATCTGTTCGCATGACGCCTAAAATGATGAATATTTATATAATTTGAAGCGAGAAATAGATGACGTGCATTCATCCAATCATTTCTCTGTTTTTATTTTAAATGAATTCTAATATTTTTGCAAACTTGTTCCATATATGAAAACACCATGAAGCCATTTACCTCGTTGTGCTTTCAGATGACTGTGGACATTTATATTAGGATTACATCAAAAATAAATTGCAGTTTTATGTCATTATTTAATTTGTATTTGAGTGCAATTGTTTTTCTTGTTTACGTTATTTTAATGCAGTTATATGCTTGTATTTGATATCATCTTAATGCGGTTGTGTGTGACTTAATTGTTCTTTTAATGCAATGAGATGCTATTCTTATATCATCATTTAATGTGTCTTTAATAATGAATGAGTCATTATTTCCGCCGCTGAGATGAGAGGGATCTGCTCTTGTTGTGCATTAAATCATCTTCATAATTAAACTCGTCCCTTCGCAGCCGCATTCAAGTGTGCATTAAATCTTTGTGATGACATGCGGAGCCTCCAGCCAATGAGCGCGCTGCGTGTGTGTGAGAGTGTGTGTGAGTGTGTGTTTGGAGGCAGAGAGGTGACACACACACCGTGCAGAGGAGAGCAGCAACACACTCCTCACATCCACTCAGCACACACACACACACACACTGGGAGAAGAGAAGAATTTTTAGGATTTAAAATCAGTTTTTTTTACTTTTTCTTGGAACCTTTCTTGTTTCTCCTCCAGCGGCTGCTCGTCCTCCTCCTGCCGGCCTCTGAGCGCCTCTTCCCGGACACTTGAGCCGGGATGTGTCGGGTGGAGCTCCTGTAAATCTTCCTTTTCATCCAGAGGATTATTTCTGATTTCGGTATTTCAAGGGGATTTGTTGCTCTCTGAATGTCTGTGAACTCTTCCCTCTGATGCTGTGTTCCTGTGTGATGACCAACGCATTTCTTGTTTCCCACCCCCGACCCATATGATGACTATGAGCTCATTATCGGACACTTTGGTCCCGCCGGATCCCTCCAAATCCGCGTTCCTAGAGTTCGGGGGTTACTCGGGGCACCAGCAGCCTCCCCACGGCCACGCGCACGGACATTACCCTGTGCACGCGCTGGTGGGGCCCCCGCAACACGAGGGGCCCTTCTCCTCCTCCTCGGGCGCGTCCTCGTACGGGAGACCGCTCGGTTACCCACCGTACCACAGCAACGTTAACGCGCACCACCCCGGGGCTTACCTGGGATACCAGCACGCGGGGCACGGGGGCGCGCACGGGCACACGAGACTGGAGGAGACGGGTGAGTGTGGAGATATTAATTCAACATTTCATTTAAATATCATGTGAATTATTAACAACAAAACTACTCATACTAACTTCGGTATAAGGACAACATGATTGGCACCAGAGAGTAGCAGACTGGAGATATTCATTAACATTTGATTTAACTCTGAAACTACTCAGACTGCAGGAAAAGTCTCAGCACTAAATGTTAAAAATACTACAAATACAAAACTTAAATAAAAAATATGACTTTAGTAGAAGTACGCAATTATTGGCATTAAAATAAACTGAGAGTAGCAGACTGAAGATATTCATTCAACTGTATCTGCAGTTGATTTAACCAAAAGCAACTCAAACTGCAGTAAAAGCATACAAATAAAAAACCTACATTTAAAACATAACTTTAATAAAAGTAAACAATTATTGCCATCAAGTAAAACTCACAGTACCAGACTGGAGGAGACGGGTGAGGCTGGAGATATGAATTCAACTTTGATTTCACTCTAAATATCATGTGGAATATTAAATAAAAACTGCAGGGTAAGTCTCCTATAAAATACTACAAATAAAATACATACATTTAAAATACTACGTTAGTAAAATAAACATGAAATGAACAAACGCATGAAAACAAGTTACAGGGCAGTCACAGCTAAACCTGGAGACCCTGTACCTCAGGCAGTGATAAACCTGGAGACCCTGTACCTCAGGCAGTGATAAACCTGGAGACCCTGTACCTCAGGCAGTGATAAACCTGGAGACCCTGTACCTCAGGCAGTGATAAACCTGGAGACCCGGTACCTCAGGCAGTGATAAACCTGGAGACCCGGTACCTCAGGCAGTGACGGCGGTTATCCAGCTCCATATTAGACGATGACTCCCACCCTCTGCGCTCAGAAGCTTGCTCCTTCGGGCCGGGGGTTAGTCGTCCCAGAACGAAGCGGTATAAAAACACTCTGATCCCAGCAGCTATCGCACAAATGAACACATCATAGGAGTGTCACACAGATGCCTATTTATTTATTTAATTATGTATTTTGAATGTCCATGTTTGTACTAGTGTTTTCCTTCTTCAATGTTTATTTATATAAACCCAATATCACAAATGTTACATTGTCTCAGTGGACTTCACAGTTTGTGAGACACTAGTCCTTTAATTAGAGATGTGTCTGTTGGTTGTGTTTGTTCTTAGAGTCAGAGTGGATCCTTTGTCTTTTTCTCTGCAAACTAAATCTACCTACAGGTACAAAGAAAGAACCTGGGACCTGAACCTGAACCTGAACACTGCCTTACGTAGTTGTTCTCCTAGTGCATTATGGGAACTCTGTGACACAGATATATATCGAGCCTTTACCTTAACCTGAGATATGAATAGTTCAATTAAAAGAAACGACTCAGACTGCAGGGAACGTCTCAGAACTAAATGGTAAAGATACTACAAATACAATATTACTTTAGTTAAATTACACAATTAACGGCATCAAAATAAAGTGAGACTGGAAGTATTCATTAAACTTTATGTACAGTTTGATTGAACTCTAAATATCGTGTGGAATACTCAGACTGCAGGGAAAGCACACAAACAAAAACCTTACATTTAAAAGTACACAATTATTGGCATCAAAATAAACTGAGAGTACCAGAGGAGACGAGTGGGTCTGGAGATATTAATGAACTTTTGATTTCACTTTAAATATCATGTGGAATATTAACTCAAAATATTACAAATAAAATACTTAAATTGAAAATAGGACTTTAGTAGAAGTACACAATTATTGGTATCAAAATAAACGTAGAGTGGAGGTATTCATGAAACCATGTTTTTATATACAGTTTGATTTAACTGTAATGTAGAATATTAAAACACTCAGAGGTGGAACATGTACTCAGATATAAGTACAAGTACAACAACTAAATACAAGAAATACTACAAGAAAAAGTAAAAAATATCACTAAATGTACAAAATGACTCGCATTAAAATAAACTCAAAGGACCAAAAGAAAGTGTAAATTAGAAATATAAATATATGGAACAAATATATTCAATTATATAAAATGTGTATTAAAAAGAAGAATTCAAACACATTTAAATATCAAGTGAATCACATATTTAAAAAACTGGAATATGCATTAAAGTGCTTTCTAAAGGTGTGTGTGTGTGTGTGTGTGTGTGTGTGTGTGTGTGTGTGTGTGTGTGTGTGTGTGTGTGTGTGTGTGTGTGTGTGTGTGTGTGTGTGTGTGTGTGTGTGTTATTGATCCCCAGCAGCATAGAAAGACAAGGCATTGTACATTAGAGAAATTAAAAGACTAGAAATAAACAATCCTAATATTTAATCATCTCAAAATAAAACAGCATTAAAAAAGTAGAAAATATAGAAGTTGAAATACAAATGTGTTCATTGAGTTTGTGAGGTGCAGGGCAGCAAACACAACAACAACAATAATAATAAAGCTTTATTTATACAGCGGGTGCGGCTCAAAAAGCACAAATTAAAACCAACAACAACAAGGAAGCGCCTCAGGTCAGACGTTAAGAACAATGAGTCCTCTCGGAGAAATAAAGGGAGACAAAAAGAATCGAAACAGCAAAGTATAAAACTCTATAAAACATACACAAAATAAACCTTTCTATTAAAGACAACTCATCCAAGAGAAATCCTGAGGAAATGAAGTTCAAGAAAGATTTTTGAAAACGACAGAAGCGTATTTGCACTTTGGTGCGTTAAGTTCGTGGATGATGCCCGTGAGCAGAAGGCAGGCGGTCACCAAACGTTTCCCCTCATCAAGCCCCTCAGACCCCTGGGGGAGATGCACACGTTGGGAGTTCAGACAGCTCACACGTTTCTCATATGGGTATTAGAAGCAGCACATAGCGTCCAGGCTCGGCCTCATCACTCCACAGATATACAGAGAACATTGAGTGATGATTAGAGAACTACCCCGAGCCTACAGGTGGAAGTGTTTGATTGGTTGTAAGAGGGACGAGGTG
>NW_011363380.1:17296-34027 GCF_000735185.1 Notothenia coriiceps | reverse complement strand
AGTTTTCTTAAGCTGTATGCCATAATCAGCAATATTAAAATAATAAAAGGCTTGCAATATTTCAGTTGATTTGTAATGAATCCAGAATGTATGACATTTTTGTTTTTTTAATTGCATTACAGAAAATAAAGAACTTTATCACAATATTCTAATTTTCTGAGACAGTCCTGTATACAGTACATTTTAATAAAAAACGATTGGCCTCATAAGCTCTGCACATCTGCTCATACATCAGCCTAAGCCTAATATGCAATGAAATGTTCAAAGTGCTTTCCGTAATACTGAAATCGAGAATGGTACTCAAGGACTTTATTTTCCTCTTCGCACTCCATCCAACAAACCATTTATTGTGGCATTTCTGAAGTGGCATTATTAGGTGCTATTACGAGGTGAATTGCAGTCTATCTCCCAACACATGCTAACTTCAATGACACTGTAAATGTACATACACTCCCAAACACACAAATGCAGCAGCTGGTGCGTGGGCCTCCCATCTGTACATCTCAGACACTGATAGACCCCCATTACTTTAATATGAAAATCGCAACCACATGACATTTCTCCCATGGTTCAAACATACAGCGGCCGGCAACCGCACTGTATGGCAGCCTGTCGCTCCGGTTCTGTGTTTTTATTCCCCTCCCCTCCCTCATCTGCAGATCAGGCACTTCAAGGTTTGCCAACCATAACACAGTTGGCACTGAATTTGCCCTCCCATCACTGCAGTGCACGCAAACGTTGTTTCACGTCTTTCTTCTCTTTTTCCGTATATTTTGGTTGTCCTTTCTTTTCCGAATGGAAATTTTGAGGTCGATTTGTGTTGCCTGTTCCGGGCGAACAGTTCCAAGAACAAAGGGTAGGATGAGGGATGGGCAGCAAGAAGTCGTGGGGGAAATATAGTTTTTAACCGGCAATGAGGGAGCTTCAAAACAGTTCCAATGTGTTCTTTATTTCAGCTGGGGTTTGATCGCAAATGGAGCGAGGCCAGAGCTGGCTAGACCCTCTACCCTACACACAAGACACCACACACACACACACACACACACACACACACACACACACACACACACACACACACGCACACACACACACACACACGCACAGAAACACGTACATACTCTACCCACTATCCCCATCCTCCAACCACATCCACTGACTACAAACCGATACAGAGCAGAGGACCGTACTTTCCCAGAGCCTGCTGCCAGTTTGGACTTATTACATTACCTTGATTTGGTGTATGACAATACAACGAGACACTTAGGTTAAAAGGAATGTATGACTGTCTTACAAACCCATGAAAATACACGTATTGTAGATTACAGTCATCAAGGAGAGGCAATTGAGAACACTTTCTCCTTTCTGCTTCACATTTAATCAGTTTCAGGCCTGGGAGCTGTCAGAAGACTGTTTGACGCAGACCTTCCTGCCTTGCTCAAGGGCAAACAATGCAACTGATGAGGGAAGAGAGAACACGATTCATTCTCTTTTTCATCTTCATGGCTGGTCAGAAGATTTTTCTAAACATGTTTCCACACACCCACTGTATCATTCTTCTATGATGAGATGCTTGTTTACGACGGATATCTTTTGCTTTCATTTTCTCTTCTGATGAAGATTCGCTAACATCTGCTCATGCTTCTTGGCATGTCTGACTTCTTTTTATGGAAGATGTTGTATTTTCAGCAATTAATTGGGCCAATACATGTTTTCATTATTACCTCCGACCAAAGAAGTTATGTTTCAGGTTGATTTGTTGGTTGTTGTGATTGTTTATCAGCAGCATTATGGAATAATTACTAGCCTGGTCTCCATTAAGATAGAGTGTAGCATTGGCCAAGGAAGAACCAGTAAATGTAAGAGCAGATCCAAATCACGGATGATACACACAATATTATTTTAACTTGGCAGAAGTCACTCTCAATTGCCCCTATAGTAACTCTTAAAAATGAAGGAAACATAAGCATTTTGCAAGTAAAACGTTTACACATTTATATACGGCAAGCATGGGAGAACATTAGCATTCATTTTAACCTAACCTTCCATTTTCTCTCTCGGTTGAGCTTTGTTTTGGTCTCCACCAACTTCAAGCAAACTAATTACTTTGTTGGTCTCAAATCTGGAGCCGAGAAGGTCTAACTGAACAGTGAGTTTATCAGACAAAATGTGTCTTTTGCATCTGGAAACAGGTTGTAAGAGTAAAACCAAAACAATAGCTTAAAGACCTCAAAACGCTGTAGTAGAGCTAAGGGGTACATCAGAATCGGGGGGGATTAGATACAGATATACACTTTAGGTGGTTATTTTTTCCATTGTTTATATCTAAATATTGATAGGTGTTAAAATAAAACCCTAATTGTAATTAATCACAGTTATCATTTAACAGGACAAATGTATTTGTTGTAATAACCATCAATCTAGTCCATTCGTGACATGACCTTCGTAATCAAGCAATCACCCTGAATATGAATGATCGTTACAAATTACCGCTAATATGTCTCAGCTTTTCTTCAACGCTCGCTGCTTGTCAAACTGTAATCTGTCTGAGCCAATGAACTGTTTCATACTGCTAGTAGTCAAGGAAACAAGCATATTTTAGATAAACACAGGAGGTAAAGCCCTCCTCTGTTTGTTCTGTTGTAAACATGAAAGTACTTTCATGCTAGTGGAATGCAGCGGCCTTGTGTTTTTGAGTGCATGTGTGTGCTTTCATGGATGAATGTGTAGAGAACTCTATATCTGTTTATCCTCATTCTTGCATGTGTCAGCACTTGCTCAACCTTGAGGTGTCAGCGATATTACTGTGTTGTTTGTCAGTGAACAAATCGAGCTTGCTCACTGCCATTTGTAGCACAAATGCTGTTGCGGTAACAGGCAGGACATATAGTCGTTATAATTTTGGCTGCTGACGGGAGATGTACTGTAGCTCCAAAGTCCAGCTGTAGCCAAGCCCTCGAACCCACCAGTGGAAGTGACAAGGTGACCGTGGTTAACATCATCCAGGCAAAGTTTTTCTTGACATTTGAAATAAATGCATGTCTTGAGGTTTTTTAAGTTCATTGTGGTGAACACATACAGTATCTAGCATTCAAGGCATATGGTTGTAAAGAGAGTATAGATAGAAACAAGGGTCATAAATCCATGTGTGCAAGTCTGAGAAAGTTGTTAAAGGCATATTTTTTCAACATCAATATATCAAATGGGACTGGGTTTGAGATCATTGGCAGCGGCATTTGACACTTCTTATATTTCAAGATTGCAAGATTTGCAATAAAAGGCACCCATTCCCCATTAAAATCCCAATTTCCCAACCATAAGTCATAAAACACACATACAGCCGTTTCAGAAGGCACAGACTTCACATGCTATTCAGACATTTATGTTGGATGGCTCATACAGAGCAGTGGCGACGAAGCAATTCATGCTGTTTTATTGTTTTTAACGTTGAAATGACAAGTGCAACAGGTGAAGATGAAGTTGTAGCGGAATTGTTGTGAGTAGCTACCCTTTTCAAGACGACAATTCAGTGAAAAGACGGACATTATAATGCCGCGGAGGGGGGCGGGGCGGGGCGGCGGCGTGTCTACAGAAGGTCCAGTTGTGATAGACACGGTTCGCCACTGATACAGAGAATGCATCTGATGTGCATTTTCTTTGGGCTCAAAAATGGAGGAGTGTAGGAACTCTCATGAGTTTCTGCCCTGTGAGGAACTTTCCTTCTAGTTAGATCATCTTCCAATTCTCTAAATGCTTCCTTGGTGTGAACATAGAACATGAACGGTCATGTCTTTCCTTACACAAGACTACTCCACAGACAACACAGATGCAGTTGCGGATTTGAATCATCCTAAACTGTACTGGCCATGTTTAAAGAGATGAATGAATTTGTATCTCAGCTCTACTACTGTTGTTTGGTGTCAGTGCCAGAACAACTTTTTAGGAGCAATCTGCTCATGGTATAGATGTGCATGGCGCAAACATCTTAGTTCCTACTCTTTTCCCTCACCCTATCCTAAGGGAGTGCATGTACGTAGACACGTTGTTCCTCTCCACCTTACTTCTTACTTGCTACCCAGGGGCGGCGGGGGTACTGTAGGCTAGGGAAGGAAAAGCCTTCCCAAATATTTTTGTCACTGCATCCTGGTAAAATAAATATATAATTTATAATGTTTGTGTCTTTGACATTAGCGCTGCTATGCAGCCACCTGTGCCCTGTAGGAAGCCAGTTCAACATACCCTGGATATGTTTGAGTTATCTATCCCTAACCTTAACAAACGAGATCTCGCTAAGCGGTCCTACGACTCTGGTTATCAACTCGGTAAATCAAGCAAGGGTTTCTCTCTCCAGCTGAGAGCGCATTCACGTGAAAGGGGCAGGGTTAGCTACATTTGACCAATCACAAACAGGGACAAGTATACTGACAGCGCAGCGTCATACTTCATTAATGAAAAGTAAACTAATATTAGACAAATATGAACTTTAAACATCCATGATTTAAACATATAATCCAGGATACAAGCCACATAGTTGCACCTGCAAGGTGAATACAGAACAACTGGTTAAAAAATAACTACCAAGTGTTTGAAAGCATAAAGTTTTATGATATCACTGCCCCATCTAAGACACGAGTGGATCTGACTTTAATTTCATTTGACTCAAGTGTTTCGTCAACTTAATGTGTTGCTTAAAATAATACGTCTGCATACAGTATGTGACACTGTGAGTGTTGCACGGCCAGATACGGCTCGAGAAGCTGACTCAGATAAGGAAATATTGTGATATTATATGATCGATGATCTGATCGATGATGTGATATCAGTGTGATATGAATGATAAGTGCGACATGTCGGCGTCTTCTCTGCATACGGCAGTTTAAACTGTATTTCCTTCATCCTGTAATATGACTTGATAGNTTAAACCAAGCAGTGGAAATTGGACCATATACAGGACTGTCTCAGAAAATTAGAATATTGTGATAAAGTTCTTTATTTTCTGTAATGCAATTAGTTTTTTTAATTGCATTACAGAAAATAAAGAACTTTATCACAATATTCTAATTTTCTGAGACAGTCCTGTATATGGTCCAATTTCCACTGCTTGGTTTAACTTGGCATCATTTTGAACTGATCGCTGAACAATTGCAAGGATATCTTTAACATGACACTGCATCGTTCCATTTTCAACCAAACAGAAGAACATAATGCACGTTGTCAATTATACAACATAGTTCATATTTCCCACTAGGTGGTAGCAGTTCAATGTGAGTTGTCGGATCTGGCTCAGGGGCTTTATTAAATTGTCTTTGTTTAGTTTTGGCCTTTCTTTATTTAGCTGTTTTTCAGAATGCTTTTCAAAATCACATCATTGTCTTGCTTGATGCCTTATATTGTAACAAAGGCCTCAAGGACAAGTCTTCTTCATATGAAACTTTCAATGCCATGTTCAGGCTCCACGTTATTCTCCCACCACTGGGGTTTAAATCTGGCCTTATGTGTGTGTGCGTTTATGTTAAATAAGTGGTTTAATACTGGTTACAAAAATTAACACAATTGTCCTGTAATTGAATGGATCCGACTTGCTTCTTTTCATTTCCGAGCATCATAGTGTATGAGTTGTTGTGATTGTACACTGGTAACTTGGAGGAAAACAGTGTACAACTGTTCGGACTGTTGTGACTACGTTTGCATGCGTGCGCCGTGACTAAAGATTTGTTGGAATCAATTACATTACATGTCACTTGTTAGACGCTTTCATCCAAAGCGACTTACATACTCAATACTGTGGGCAATCCCCACAGGAGCAATTTGGGGTGAAGTGTCTCAGGGACACAACGACATGCTGACTGATTCGAAGATCAGCGCGCTAACCCACTGCGCCACACGCCTCCCTTCCCATAAGTCTCAGTCCCTTTCCAAAGACGGGAAAACAACTTTTATGTCCCCAGTGTTATTCTCATCACTTAGAATGAGTCAACCACATTTTGAAGAGTTTATATTTGATGTTGATGCAAACAAGGGCTAAAACAAGAGATCAAGTCAAATGTTGAGATGTATTAAAGTGGAATGTTGAAACTCAGACATGCTTTTAGCTCTACCTCAGTTAAAAAGGCACGCTAAACTCCCAGGCATGCACATTCAAATCTTGGATTAGGATCTGTGGACTGTTTAATGTGACTAAAAAGAAAAAAGGAGCTTTGTTGATTGAGCAAGTTTAATTTTACAACCCAGGCACACTGTTTTATCATTAAACAAATAAATCTTTGCATGTGTGTAGTGCTTGACTGCTGGAACACTAGTATTTGCTTTTGACTTGTGCCAAAAAAAGAAATTGGGTTTAATACAACTATCAGCTCCTTAAATGTACCAGCAACACAAACAGTGTTACACTGATACCTGTAGGGAAAGGAGCGAGAACAAAAACAAAGGAACAGCAGCATTCATGTTTACGGGTGTCGTTACTAAAAAAAAGTAATATATTACATATTACTTTAAAAAAAAGTAATATATTACACTACTTCGTTACTCTCTACATAAAGTAACTCGTTACTTTGCTCGTTACTTTACTCGTTACTTTACTTGCAGGGCCGGCCCGCCCCTCCCTGCAGGCAGATCACGCAGACTGCTAAAGTTTGAAATGTTCTCTTTAGTTCAGTTTCCATTGTCGCATAAGACTGATCCAGATAGCTCCTGAATGTTTTCCTATCTGACCATGGCTGTCCTCTGTCTCCTGCTATCTGTCTATTTTGCGCAGTATATCTCTGCTTCCGCTGTTGCGTCGGCGTGTTCTCCTGCGTGTTGGCCATGTGTTGCACTGGAACCCTGGAACCAGACTGAAACACACCGCTAAGACTTCAGCCGAGCACGTACGAACTGCGCATGTGTGAGTGGCAATAACTCTCCTTACCAGCAGGCGGCGGTAGTGTGTATTCGTCATTCAAAACAGGCAACAACCAGAAAACAGAGAAGAAGAACAGACTACGTGATATAAACAAACAACAAATAGCTGTGCGTTAGCTTCACCTTAGCATGTGTTCTTTGCAGGTGTTTGTTGAGGTTTGATTATGACCGATTTTAGTAAGTAACGCGTGTCGGGGCAATGTAAGTAACTGTAGTGTGATTACTGAATTATAAAAGTAGCGCGTTACACTACTCCGTTACCGACAAAAGTAATATTATTACACTAATAATACCTCTGGTGCTATACAGATTCCTTCTCATTAATCCAAACCCAGATATTTGCAAGGTTCCACGCAGCCTTCATAAAGAGTGTGGTTTTGGTTGCCTGTGCCCAGATGGGGTTTTTGCTTCTTGGCCATCCATGTGAGGAGGGTCCAGGGTCTGCGTCAAACAGCAGGATTAGTGGTAATAGAGCTCTGCCAGAAAGATGGACGGATGGGATCGAAAGCCTGTAACTTGAAAAAAAAAGAACCTTCCCTGAACTTGAAAAAAACAGATGTCACTTCAGATAAATGACGATGCATTTTTTATTTGCTCTTGGGGGGTTTGAATAGCTTTCATGGGACCTGAGGTCACGCAGCTCGCTGTACCTTTAAGGGCCATGTCAAACTTAATTTCTAGTAAAAACATGAAATTTCCCGTGGTTGCAGTTACGGGGGTTTACACAACAGACGGAGAAAGAAGAAGAAGGCGGGATTGGATGGTGGGGTGGGATGAGGAGGGGACGTTTGTACTTGCCTGATGGATTGGAGCCAAGGGAAGATTTGGTAGAAACTCTAAGATATCTGTGGTTGGAGGAAGGACAAGAGCTCTGGATGCTTTTTAAACAGAGACAGAGAGAGAGATGGGATTTGTTGACCTACATCCAAATCTTAGACTTCAAACTGTGGTCGGAAAAGTAAACCAGAGTTGTCTCCGACATCCAAGTCACTCCTTTATTTCCTTTATGTTGGTGTTTCATGCAATCGACACTAATCCCGTTTGGTCTTGCTGGTCTTAAGCAAATCTTTTTGTTTGTTTTGTTCTGGGACAAAGTTTGACTTTTCACTCCAGTGGAGGCTTCTCCCACTCCCTCTGTGGTGGCTTTGAAGAGAGGGATCTGTGTGCTGGAGAGTCACTTTATCACTTGATTCACTGCACATGTCATTATCTGTGTTTGGGTATGTGGGTCTTTCGGTGATCGACCGTTGTGTCGTCTGAAGTCATAACTTACAAGATTCAAGTACAATCGAGCTTGGCTGTGGTTAAAGGACATTTCTTGAGTCTCATGTTGATATTGCTGTATGTATGTTTTGAATGTACTGGTTTTATTATAGATTATGATATTATTGCTTTTGAATGGCATGTTCACAGGCACAAACTAAAGAAAAATGGACACTTTCAAGAACATTTGGAGTCTATCTCTAGGAGCTTACACGCACACGGTTCGACTTTGAGCTCACTCTCCACTCCCTGTCCTTTGTCCACAAACATCTCCTCTGTGCAACCTGACCGCGGGGACAATCATCATTCCTCAGCTATTAGCACCAAATCTTTGGCTAGGCCTGAATGTGAGGAGATGTTGTGTTGTCAGCTGGAAGGCTCTGGTTTCTCCCCAGATGAGTGGAGAAAGGGGTCAGTGACGCCTGTCAACGACCCCCAACGGCCCCTGGTTTCCGTTCCAGGGACCACTCAATGGCCTCCATTACGTGTCATTGAAGAACCAAAATGGCCTCTGCTCTAGATATCCACTCAGATGCCTTTATCGTGATAGTTGCTTGGCTGAAACTCAAGAGTTCTCATAATGGATTCCCATTGGATGCAAAAGCAAGCAGTTGAAGATATAGCTTAGATATCCATGCACTGATATAGGTCATTTACTATGAAAGGCAATAAGGTTCTTTGTCCAATTTTGGAGATTGGACATCCTTTCAAGGGTCTAATTGTTCTGTTCAGATCTCAGTGATAGGAGACTGTAACTTAAGAAGGAACTGGAAGGCTTGGCCAGCAGGGTGGAGGACACAAGAATATTTGGGAAGTAACTGTTCAGCTTGTTGGATTACTAAAAAAAACTGCATTGGATTTCAAATAAGCCAGTAAAAGTCCAAGAAAGCAGCAAAACAAGCAAGAGCAGCATGTAAAACCACTTTAGTTTCTTCTCTATTGAACATAAAGTAAAGCACTTTTTCACTTTGTTCAGTGTTCAAGATCTTTGAGTTTATGTTCTGCATAGCACTGCTAAATGCTGTAAATGTCAGAGAAATGTTCCTTTTCCTGACTCTGTGGGAATTAAAAGGCACTTGAAAATGTTGTTTCATTGCTGGAAAGCTTAAAACCCACTTAGAAATGGTTAGAGTTAAACCTGTGGTGTGACTTTCTTTTGCCTGTGAAAATGGTCCAAGAAGGCTGTTCTGTGAACCAGAAGTAGAAACTTTCCACAGGTAATGTCTCGCTGTCTCCTTGCTCAACTTGCTCAATTTGTAGAGCTGTTTTCTTGAGCCTCCTGGTCCCGACTCAGTGGGTCAATATTTGCCTTTAACTTTTGACCTGAATGTTTACCCACCTTTTTACTCAATTAGTGCCATCAATGCTGTCTAGCACAGAGAGGCCATTTAAACCCCACAATCCAAAAACCCTGTGTAGGAGATCCAGACACAGCAAAGATTGAGAGGGCTGTGTTGAAAGACACATTACATTCTGTGAATTATTTAAAGGCTAATCCTTAATATAAAACATGTGTTAGTACTAGCACACACTATTGGAGCTGAACCACACAAAAACGGTCATTAGTGTTGAGGTCATCATAAAGTAAGGACACATTAATTGTAATGACTCTGCTTGATGCAACATTTTAAATTAAAGGACAGAAAAGAGTCGCAACTAAATAAGTAATTAGAACTTAATGAATAGTAACTGAGAGTTAGCAGGCCAGAGTCATGGAGATATTGGTACAAAGATATCTGGGATGAAATAATTACCTACTGTTGAAGCCTTTTCCAACAAGCATCATCTATTATCTATCTGAATAATTAGGATCTCAAATTAGAGATTCATTCAATCATTCAAGTTTTCTCCAAGACATATAAATGACTCAAAAAAGAAGCAATTTGCTCAGCAATAGGAAAGGTCAAGTGGAAAGGCAGTTTCGTCAGCTGGAGAAGCAATCATGAGTTTGTTGGTTTTGATACTTAGTGATAAGGATGTTTTCTTTCATTGCTAGGCTAACTAGCTAAGTTCTTAAAAAATATTAACAGAAAGATGGGTTTCAAAAAAGGTTACATTGGTTACACTATCAAATAAGAATTTGCTTGAATGAAGGGATACAAAATGGTAATTGGTTTTGATTATCGGGACATACTTAGTCCTAGGGTTAGGGTTAGCCTTACGGCCCGTCCACACAGCAGCGTTAAAAAAATCTTCCAACGCTTCTGTCCATTGACTTTGAATGGGGTGACGTCACTTTGCCTCGCTTTTCGCGGAACTGCATTGTGGGGAAGCAAACGGATAGGGTGTCTCCCGTCCGAACACAAACTGGAAGCTGATTCCACAAAAAGTGGAGCTTGATAAGAAAAGGCTAGGAGGTGGAAGCGTCAGCCAATCAAATCCCGTTTATGCAAATCGGACAGTACAAGCGATAGCCAATCAAACCGCGTGCAAGCTGGGAGAGCCAGACCGCAGTTCATTTTCTATGTTCCTGAAAATGGAGGAGAAATTAGTTATTGCTGTAGCAAATCACCCGGTTCTTTATGACCAGTCGCTAATAACTTACCGGGATACAAACCGGAGGAACCAGGCATGGAGGGAGGTGGCAGAGACAGTGGGTGAAACTGGTAGTTTTTCGCCTGTTTGGGGATTTTATATCCAGTTTACTTCGTTTAAACATTGCTAGCAAGCATAGACAGTATCTTCAGCCAGCATGGAATGTAATGTCGGGGGCGGGATATTCATGTGATTGGTTGTCGGTCGCGTTGCTCGCAAAAAATCCCCAAGCTTTCAGACACGCCTACCTCCAAGATTTTCAAGATTTTTTTAACGCTGCTGTGTGGACGGGCCGTTAGCCTTAACGGGCTTTTTTTCACAAAGCTGTTTCTCAGGGCTTCTTAAAATGTAATAAACTATGAATGTGTCATACTCACTTAACGGGAAGAAACTAAGCTAACTGACGATATGAACAATTTTTACCGAAACAAAACACAAATCTCACAAGAATGAATGAGCCCTGAGCGAACTTAGCACTTAGCACAGAACTCTATGTATAAATCGATCTATATAATTATCGGATCTGCACAAACAACCTTTGCTAGCAAACTGAGATCCCACAGATTCTATAAATATAAGTAGGCTGATTGTTAATCCATAGGTTAATCCAATCTGTCACTCTCACTCCTTATTTGGTAACGTGTGGAACTTCCCCTCTATTTCATTGGCTCTAACGGTTAAAAAGAGATGTCAATCATCAAAATTGACTAAGGGGTCAAGATAGGTCAAATCCACCCAAATGACCCCAGAGGTGTTTTTTCACTTGTTTTGCATCAATCTTGATACAGGGTACTTATTATATGTTATAGTTTGGATTCCTAAAGCTTTTAGTCTAGTATCCCATCATTCAAGGGTGGTTTTCACTATAAGTAATGTTTTTTTTTGGACGGACACAATCATTTACATTTATTTACTATGTTCAATCTGAATTGAATTTAAAATAAAAAAGATCTATTGATTCTTACTCTTCTACATCCAACTCACAGTTTTATCTTTTGCTTTGAGAAAAAAATATTATTAATTTACCCCTTTTTAGAAGTGAAGTTATGGTCATTTGTTCTGGGAATGTCATTTTCGAGCCTGAGACCTTGAAAACAGGAATGAATATTCAACAGTGCAGACAAAGAGGCTGCAACAAGAGGCAACTAATTAAAATAGTTGGTTTGACCGCTAATGGTAAAAAATAATGGTCTTTATGCTAAGTTGGCTTTCATCCAATACAATGTGGGGCAACTTGCAAAAGTGTATATGCATTGTAGATATTGGATAGCATCAAGCTTTTAGGAAAAATTTGTTTATCCGCAGTCAAATGGTTTCAATTATCAAAATAATGCGATAAAGACACACACCCCTTATTAACAAAACTACACAACCACAGCATGGACAGCTAGTGCTGAACTATTATTACTGCTGTCACAATTACTGCCACTACCACATATATCACGTGCTCATGCTTACAGTCTGCTGTTAATAATCCAGACTGCTTTGACCTGCTTTTAATACATCCCCAGACTAATAAACTCATTACTGCTCTGCAGTGGGTCAGAAAGACAAACAAAACATACACACTGTTATGCTATGTGTACTTGTGTAGCACATATGAAAAACCCACACTTGCAAACTTTCTACATGCTTTGGCACAAACAATTATCTTTTGGTGCATGCCTCACGTGCAGACATGGATGCAAGCAAACAAAGGAGGGCACACACACACACAGTCATATCTCCTGCAACCCATCCAACTGTACAACCATTCATACCTGGCTTTGCAGGCACCCATAGCGTAGCCAAAACTGTTTGTGTAAAATTAGAAGGGGAAACCACATCCTCTCTGATTGAATCTGTAGACCTGCTGGGTCTCTGGGTGGCTGTGCAAACAATTGCAGCTGGACCATTACAGCCTGGCTCCTATGTGGCGTCACAACACACACACAGAAACAAGAATACAGGAAAACATGGGTGCGTTTGCCTTAACACAGACTTCTAACTTTGGGTTTTAGAGATTTGAAATCCTGCAACATTATTCATATAATCTAGAGTTGATCAGGAATGCACATTTTTACATCTTAAATGGATTTCTTGGCAAATTGACTATACAATGAGGTTGCCATAACGTTTCAACAATGATCACGAGTTTTTTTTCTTTACAAATATGAGATCAACACTTTCTCTGCCACAACTTGCATGTTTTACTAGGGATTATTAATAAATGCAAGAACTTTTGCGACCAGACTTGTAACAGACTGTAATCTCCAGGTTTATTAAAACAGGACACCACATGACTTGGCAGCCAGGAGGCCATGACACACCGCCATATCACTATTTGTTATTCCTCACAGTGTTCCAGTTCCTTGGCCAAGTCTGTCTGTTTCATTGGTCTGATAGCTCGGATTTCTTCTCATTTAGCCGGTTTACATAAATGACTGATGAGCTTCCTGCCTTGTGTTCCCATCCATCCCCTTTGTTTTACTTCTTTCTTTTTACCAAATCGGGCCTACAGCGATCTGCTGCCTCACCACATCCATTTCTCCTCATGTATAGTTATTCTGTCTCCTATAATTAAACTTGAGTCTACAGGTCATATAAGAACAAGTCTACAGTTTTGCAAGAGGAGAACTACATCTTATTTGGTAAATAAAACGTGCAAGCAAACCTCCAATGAAGTATAACAAACTGGCAGGCAAAATAAAATCACAAAATAAAGAATTAGACCAACAATTGACACACAAAAAACGTTTGTTTTCAAGAGATAAATATTTGCAGATGCTTTAACCTTGGATGCCCAGAGGAATTGGGGGGCCTCACTCAAAGAAGTCCAAATAGCTTTCATTTGAAAGGGGGAAAAATAATTATAACTGCTATTTCTTTGCATGGTTTTGACAATAAACCAATAGTGGTTTTGTATAGAGGAAGGCTGTTGGAAATGTTTTGTTGAAAGCAATTTAAAACAGCCATAAAATGACGGCATGTTGGCCTTTCAAAATTCATAGTAATGTGGATAGCCTGACTAAAGACTAATGTTCATCTCCGCTCTCTCAAACACCAATCCTCTCATTTTGGTCTCTGTCTAACTTACCCCATGATACTACCTGATCCCTTAATGCTCTTTTATCTTTCATTATTTACAAGGGATTATTTATCCCTTTATAGTTATTTCCTACGAAAAGCCTGACGTCTGCATTTAGATTCATCAAGATTCAGCAGCACCGACAAAGCCTAAAGCTTCAAATACCCCTGGCTTGGGAACCTGGACTTCCTTCCATCAGAATATTCCTTTGGCAAGCTTTGTATCCAAGCCGCAAAAAAAACGTGTTATAAGGTATGTTGACTATTTTGTCAAGGCCAGACATCTCCACATGCAGACAGACTGTTATGAAGAGTACCAATATCAATATCTTCTCACACATAAATCCAGGAAAGTGTGGCGCCAGTCTGGTGCAGGCTTCATTTACACTCATATATATTGCTACACCTACATAGAAGACTTGATACCAGTGTTAGACCAGCAGCATCTCATACTGTATATGAGGGTTGCAGACTTATGGAACAGCGAATGGAATAAGGATACAAAAAAGTTTACTGTATTTCTTCACAAAATAGAAAAAAGACACAATCAAGTTGTAAAAATTGGGGATTATGAGCAAGGTTTCAAGTTTTGAACGTATACTACCATGCACACATTAAAGCATTTCACAACATAAAACAAAAACAATGTACTGTATGTAAGGATATTGTTGCTAATGGAATCTTACACTTTATCCACAGAATACCTGACAAACAGAGGCAGCCATGACCTTTGACCTGGAAGCTGCTCAGTAATGGCTCTGGATGTGGCTGTGGGAAAGTGGAGTCGGTGATAAAAACGAGGAAGATGAGTCAGAGCGATGTGTCGGAGTGGCAGCGTATCTTGTTTGGACAGCAGTTTCCTCAGTTTTTGAAAAAGTGACGGGCAGGTTAACTGCTGCTGCCCTCAGCCATCAGCAGAGAGAGGACGTTGGTCCCTTCACAGGATTCTCTTTGATGCCTCTTTGTAAGGTCTGATTTATTGCACAGTGGTTATCACTTTCACAGTTTATCTTAGCGTCTTCAATGACTGTAATTGTCCTGACACTTATTTCGGCCCAGATTTATTTGATAGAGAAAAGGAGATTGATGGTAAAGATTTTACCAACACTTTACATTTTCAGCATCCACCACACTCTCCAACTTCCTGTTTCACCTATCTCCAATTATACCTGCCTGAGTTGTGTGTGCTTTCAATTTTAGTATTACATACATTTCTGTTGTGCTGAGTTTTGATTTTACCTCCAAAACAAGTAATCCAGAAAA
This sequence comes from Notothenia coriiceps, assembly GCF_000735185.1. Lineage (NCBI taxonomy): Eukaryota > Metazoa > Chordata > Actinopteri > Perciformes > Nototheniidae > Notothenia > Notothenia coriiceps. The sequence goes on along the minus strand of NW_011363380.1, from coordinate 19,003 downwards.
TGTTGCTTTGTCATTTGAGATGTGCCTGGTAATGGCAGAAATAATGTTTAAAACTTCAATAATAAGACCCAACATTGTAATTAACCTTAATGATCCATGGTTGTATTTTTGCAAGTGGGGGCAGTAGAACAAGCTCAATACACAACTCTTTACTTGAGTTGACTTTTCTTTGTTTATGTTTAACGGCCAAGATACCAGTGAACAACTGTACGTTGGTTTTCAGTCTGCAATGGAATATGTGTAGACTTTTGAAAGTCCTGATATCAATGGGAAGCTCTTGCGACCATTTTGGGGCTGAACAGATGGTTTTGTTGAGTCTTGGTCTCATTTACCGTGAGGGATGAGCAAGCCCATTGTCCAATGCAAAGTGAAGTGCACATGCTGGAGTTTATGGTTTAACCATGTTCTGAATGTAGGAGCTTCTGGATCAACGCAAGGAAGGCTACTAGTGTCTTGAAGCGGATTCGAGCATCCACTGGCACCAATTAAGGGAGTCGTGCAGTGTATATACATGTATTAAATATACAAGTTCATATAATAAGATGGTAATCTGTATGAGAAATAAAGAAAATCAATCCATAAGCGGTTTCCACTGTATTTACCTTCCTGTCTCTTTCCTTTTCCATTACTCCTTCTCTCTCTACAGACCTGTGTGGCCAACTCACTTCCCCTGGCTTTTCCAGAGCTACTCATCACGGAAAGAAAACCCATCACCGCGCTTCACCTGCTGTTCCCAGCATTCCCCGCTTAGCTGCAGTAATCCTGAGGGCTGTGGATGATATAAACACACAGTGGATTGTACTCAGTGTGCGTCTGTTGTGTGTGTGAAAAGAGATGAAACAGAGGATGAATATTGCCAGTGCGCTGTAATCCATTTGCACGAAGACTGTTTGTATGTGTGTGTCCATGAAGGGCCCTCACCAGGTAGGCCCATTCATCACTGATGAAGGTTGGTGTGCACCAAACTTACTGTAGATCCTTAAAACCTTAAACACACACACACACACACACACACACACACACACACACACACACACACACACACACACACACACAGTGTACGATGAGGCCACCCAAACTGAGCGCTCCTGTTACTTCTGACAGCATTTTTCTTTTTCTTCGTGGTTTCACAGACCATCTCTATTCAACTGTGATCGAATGCCTAAAATAGTGGAACATTTAAATGCTCTTACACACACATACACACACTCTCTAATGCTCTTACACACACATACACACACACACACACACACACACACACACACACACACACACACACACACACACACACACACACACACACACACACACACACACACATACGGCCCACCCAGGGACAAATGTTAGCAGATTAATGAAACATGCAAATATCCAGCAGGTTCATCCAGCTCTGTCCCCCCTACTGTGTTTTATTCACATGCATGAGGACCATCAATATGCCCGTCAAAGGGCCTTTACTGTATGCTCCATTTGAATGGTAATCCTCGAGGGAAAGAAGAAGAGAAGGAGCAGATTGAACATGTTAATGAACTTGAGGGGTTACCAACGGACCTGGACAATAAAGTCCCCCTAAGCATGAAATGGAAGGATGGGTTTCCTGCTGGTCTCACACACACACACACACACACTACATCCTTCATTGTCCTTCCTCCATGGACCTCTTTAAGATGTCCTGACCAAGGCAGGGATGAACTGGGGGAGTAAGGG
>NW_011363380.1:10858-17153 GCF_000735185.1 Notothenia coriiceps | reverse complement strand
GTTGGTCGTTGGTTAGGGTACGGGGGTCGGGACCCGTAAGTCCGAACCGTAACCCTTACGCCGTACCTAACTAAACACGGTCGTTAGGTTCGTGGTTAGTTAGTTGTAGTTGTGGTTAGTGTCGACGTCGTGGTTGTGTTGGTCGGGAACGTAACGTACCTACGACGGTCCGTACGCCGTACCAACGTATGCACGTGTGTGTGTGTGTGTGTGTGTGTGTGTGTGTGTGTGTGTGTGTGTGTGTGTGTGTGTGTGTGCGCTCAGTAAAACATCAGAACCAGTGTATAAATGTAAAGCTTGAGACAACCCTGGATACAGTTGGGTGTTCTGTATATGTAGGTTGGTTGCTGGTAGTGACTTAAAGTCGTGTCATGCAGCCTACTGTATGTGATATGTGGGCCAGTTTAACCTCTATTAGATAGATGGGGGCATATAGACAGATGAAATGTGTAAAGGGACTAAAGGCCAGATTGGAATGGGCTGTCAGCTCTATACCAAATGATCTATGCGACCCACCAATGTGACTTTTAGAAGACTAAATCATTCTTCGTCTTTTTTTCATAGCAATAAAACATGCTGATTCTTAATATAATACACTCCATGGCTTAGTCCCTATGATCCTTACCTTCTATACATATTAAACATGGGTACTCCTGCAGAAAATATTTATGCCATGGTCGAGCAGAGCATATTGGAACCAAATGCAAAATGCACAGTGGTCTTAAGAAAAAATACCTTTATTCAAGGTTTAAACCACAACAGACCAGAACTCTCCCATGTGAAAATCAAGGAATCAAACACCAACAGAAAACCAGAACTTAAATATATGCAGAACTAACCACAAGGACAAGATACAGATGGGCATGGCAGGAAAACACAAAGGCACCAGGTGAACAGAATCAGGTTATCAAACAGGAGGGACAACCCAGAGACAGGAAGTGAAAACAGATATGACACAGGGGGTGAACACTTTTCAAAATAAAACAGGAAAACAGAGACATATTAACATATTAACCACTAAACACTTTATTTAATTGATTCTAATGTTCCTGCACCAAGCAATAGAGGAATTTATTTTTCACGAAAAAGCTTGGTCTTTGATCAAAGTCGCCTTTAGCTTGCTTTGCATTCCATTATTTCTCTACTGATATTTTTGTATTAATCTTTACACCGTCTGACAGTATCTTTACCTCATTTGGGAGTTGCTCTGCCTTGATGGCTAAATGGTAACCTGCAGGTAAAAGACTTTAGATCATGCATATCTGTGGCTTATTGTCCACACGTATGTTAACTTCACAATCTGCAATAAAAAGCACAAGTGTTTACTATAACTCAGACAAATGCTTTGTTGTTGATCGATGGGATGGCTACTGAAAACATGAACAGATCATGAAGCCCTCAATTTTACTCAAATCAATTTTAAATGATGCTGATCATGTGCTTTTATTATTTAAGTTAACTGTTTAAGCAAGTTACTGCGATCAACCCAAAATGCAAAGCCCTCAGTTATTGTGATCACACATTAGGCAAAATACCAGCAGCCCTATGTTAAGTTGGAGTAATCTTTTTTTTTTAACCATGGAAAATGTAACTTTTTTTGGGCAGATGGCCAATAATGTCTACATGTCATGCCAACATTTGTATGGAATTAGCTGCCGCTGTCACTGCGACTTGCCACCGCATTAATGGCGGCGCCTCTGGATCTGTCTAAGCCGAATAAATGCCAGAATTTAAAGCAGTTTTTAAGGGGCCAAAAACACAGCAGGAGTCTTGAAAAGTTGGAAGCACAGTTAGAAATAATAGGCTTTAAAATAGAAAACAAATGTATTACCCCCAAAAGTCTTTGACAAGTAAACATAGCACATAAATCCTGAACTCAGTGTTGCTGTTTGTTTTTTAAAGGATATCCCTTGATCCTGCGCTATTTACAGATTATTTTCCAAGAGTTCCCCACTTAAATGAATAAAATTTGATTATATGTTGTATAATCTAATGATGTGTACTCTGCTGCAAGCTATCTGGGTCACATGTCTTGTTTTTGTACTGTACAAAAGCCACTTTCCCACAGGGGATTTAGGCTGTCAGCACTCAGATTACACCGCTGGTTCACTTTTAACATGAACTACACACATGCACATGCACACACCGTACAAATCATACACCTTAACCTGACAAGACACACACACACACACACACACACACACACACACACACATTAGGCCTCTTCGCACTCTGAAGCTTTTTGGATAGAGGGTTGGCTGGTTTTCTCCGAACAAAACCAAATTGCCAAAACCATATGCATGTGCCAAGTCCCTGGTATGCCTGCTTTTACTCAAAAAAACTCCCCTAATACTCACACACACACACACACACACACACACACACACACACACACACACACACACACACACACACACACACACACACCCACCCACCCCCTCTCCCTTTTGTCACAACTTATGTAGAGGACTGTGTGTGTGTGTGTGTGTGTGTGTGTGTGTGTGTGTGTGTGTGTGTGTGTGTGTGTGTGTGTGTGTGTGTGTTCAGGGGAGAGAAAAACCTTGGTGACATTAAACACGGTTGACGGGGAGTGGGTAGAATAAACAAGGTCCTGAGTAGAAAGGCTGCCCTTCAAACACTCCATACTCAGAGCATAGGCCCGGGATCAACTGTGTTTATCAAAATCCTGGGGCTACAGAGGGAGAGGGACAAAGAATGAGGAAGGGGTAGAGGGTGGGGGGCTGAGAGTATTGAGGAGAGGATAGAGTGAAATGCTGAGAGACTAAGGTCCTTAAAAACCGAGCTGATAGTCAGCAGTCCACAGGCCAATGGTTGCCATTTTTGGCTGACCATCTCCTGTTGTTCCCAAAGACTCTTTTTGGACTAAAAGGTCTAATCAGACTTTGGTTAGTGACCTGGCTAAGCTGTAAAAGCTCAAATAGACCTGCATCACAACGTTTAGTGCCGTTCAAGAATGAAATCTGTATATGTTGGCCAGTCTGGACTTCCAACATTTTCAAAAAACCTGGGGAATACGCATGACTAAACTCCGCCCTAAATTGACATTGTACTGTAGTAATAATAACTAAGACACACAATGCAAATAGACAGCTGTTTAAAGGTCCTACACAATTGAGCAAAGAAGCTGCATATGAGAAAAAGTACTAGTAAAAAATAACATTAAAAGAAACATTAAACAATCAAATAAAAATAAACCAGATATTAGTGAAAGTTCCTGCCAAACATACTTGGAAATCAAACCTAGAAAATATAATTTTAAGGATGACTGCCAAACCGTTGGGTCTCTAACAGAAAAGGCACCAAAAAATGGACCTGACATACTGTAAGTGCAATTATGAAACCGGTTGAGGTTGAGGTTTCACAAAGGTATTTACAGTCCGCATTTACAGCCATTCTCTATACGGCCTTTCGACTTGAAAGCCAGTGTATCAGGTTGGCTGTGAGTTTTATTCGTACATGCCTCCAATATAACCTTATCTGTATTCTCCCGAGCCCTGTAGACCATGTAATAAGTCTGTAAAAAAGTTTGTTTGGGTCTATGTGGGTATTCATCCATACGCATATGTATGAGATAAACTGAGTGTCTGTGTGAGTGCCTATACTTTAGAGTCTAAAGTTTAGACTCTGATCTCAACTCCCAAATCACAAAGCATCTTCTAGTGGGACAGGAAATTGTTTTGGAATTCAGAGTTTATTACACGAGCCACAGTTCAAAGGCAGGGCCTAGAAAAGTATCAGACAAATCTGTACATGTATGAGAGGAGAATCCATTTCACAGCATAAATCACTCCTGCTCTGAGTTCTCTAATACAGACATGCTAAAGCCACAATATGAGCTCATAAAGCACGAGTCTGCCTCGGGATTGGGAGAGCTCGGCTCTATTTGCATTAAAGCCTGAGCGGGTGAACCGACCTGTTTCTTTGTGCAGTGGTTGACATGAAGCACTCATTCAGGCATAATAAAAGAAAAATGTTTCTTTCAGGGTATCTAGCCAGGCAGATAACTTTGGTTTAATTTGTAAGTTCGTCGAGGTATCAGTTTCTACATCCACCCCGATAGAACACTTTCATCACTTTAAATATTGTTTAAAATTAATCCAACATAAATGTGTATTTAATAATCCTTTTGGTTGAAGGGATGTTTTCATTTGACATACTTTCTATAAAATAAATAGTGCCTATGAAATCAGATCCCAATTCACGTTCATTGGATTTCAATGGAGGCCAAAGTTCACAATGAGATATCTAAAAACATGGGGAACAAAACCAAAAGTATGACTAGATACCAAAAGAGATTGAAAATGTTTGATTTCAATAAAACAATGTTTCCATAATAACTTGGCTTTAATTCATATTGGTATTCTAAACGATCTGCAGATAAGTTATACGAGATGCTGGTCAGAGAATAAAAGGAGTGAGGATGAAAGTTTTCATGTAAGTGTATTATCTTACAACCACTGTGTGTGTAGTGCAGTTGCATCAGGTTTCAATGTTACAGTAGGGTTAATCTTACAGCATGCAGAAAATATCAGCATGCACACACACAGTCTTCTAGAAACTTGATGGAAAACAAAGATAACAATAGACGCTAGTGTTAGGTTTTCTAGAAGGTGTGAGAACTTGGCAATAGGCCACACACACACACACACACACACACCATGTATACATCACTTCAGGGGACATTACATTGACTTACATGCATTTCCTGGAGACTTATCCTAACGTTAACCATAACCATAACCAACACATGCCTAACCCTAACCCTAATCCTAACCATTACCCTAATCCTAATCCTAAACCTAACCAAGTATTCACCCTAAAATTAATGATTCCCCTCATGGGGACCTCCAATTTGTCCCCATAAGGGCGGCTAGTCCCCACACGTGACTGTGTAAACAGATTTAGGTCCCCACAAGTATAGTAATGCTAGGCCACACACACACACACACACACACACACACACACACACACACACACACACACACACACACACACACACACACACACACACACACACACACACACACACACACACACACACACACACACACACACACACACACACACACAGATGTTTGTCGCCCAACAATGATGAGCTTTCAACACATCACCTATGTATGTATCTACTAGGGTTCAGGATTCGCAAACCGCTCCACTTTAGTTTGAGTAATGTATACATTATATTATAATTATTATATTTAATCATATTGTCAGTTGTTATGCAATATTTTCATTCTACTACTGCAGAAAAACAGAGGATGCAACACAATAACTTAATAAAAGGAGCACTAGTCGGACATCAAATGGTGGAAAACAACATAGAAAATTGACATTTGTTTGTTTGCATATTTAATTTGAGGAAGGTTAAATCTGATTTGTGTAGAGCAATGAGGAGACGGTTTAGATTTGTTGTGTTTTCATGGACATCCAAAGCATACACTGGCATTATCATTTCCACTGCACTTGGTCGTATTTTGTCTAAAGTCAAAGATGAATCTTGATTGGGCCAAATTTGACCCTGAATCACCCACAACAATTCTGCTGGGTCGTCCCAGACCCGAACACCAAATTATACACTTTTTTTTTTAGAGAAATCAAACCTCGGTCCGGTTTACAAGTTCGGACATACAGACTGAATGAAGAAGTATTTGCACAGCGACCAATTCTAAACCCGACACCTAGTTTCGGTACGTACAAGTGTGTGTGCGTGTGTACGTGTTCAGTAATTACACGCTGGGGGTGATTTTGTGAATTTGGGAATGTCTAATGAGACCCCATTCGGGAGACTAATAAAAAATAAACTCATCACCCTCTCGAAAACAAAGTCATATCGTGTAAAGTTTTATAACATTTCGAATTAACTGGTGCTGCACTGAAATTCTTAAAAGAGAGATAGCACGAGGTGACGATGCGTTCTTCCCGGAACAACCGGCGTTTCAGACCCCTAATCTACTTGTGAAACTATGACTTCATATAACCTTCCCTCGTTCCCCCTTTATTGCCCTCCCCATCTGTATTCACATGAAGGTTTGTGGACAAAAATATTCTGTGTAACTTTAAACTTTTTAGAACTTTGTAGCATTTTTTTTCGAGAACTTTGTAGCATTTTTTTCGAAAAATTGGGAATACAACACAAGCCTCAGAGGGCACTGGGCAAAGTTCAATTTTAATATATTATTGACGGCGAAATCAAAAAAAAATTGCTTGTTCCCGAAGTACTATAGGAGGTGTTGTCGTATATTTGTTGTTTTTTTGCTAAAACTGTAAAATCCGT
>NW_011363380.1:0-10813 GCF_000735185.1 Notothenia coriiceps | reverse complement strand
CTCAACCGTCCTGGGGGCCGTCTTCTCGTCAGCGACGCCTGGAGGTTGCGAGTTCTGTACCTCAACCGTCCTGGGGGCGTCTTCTCATCAGACGCCCTGGAGGTTGCCGTGTCCTGTACTCAACCGTCCTGGGGGCCGTCTTCTCATCAGACGCCCTGGAGGTTGCCCTGTGCTGTACCTCAACCGTCCTGGGGGCCGTCTTCTCATCAGACGCCTGGAGGTTGCCGTGTCCTGTACCCAACCGTCCTGGGGGGCCGTCCTTCTCATCAGACGCCCTGGAAGGTTGCGTGTCCTGTACCTCAACCGTCCTGGGGCGTCTTCTCATCAGACGCCCTGGAGGTTGCCGTGTCCTGTACCCCAACCGTCCTGGGGGCCGTCTTCTCATCAGACGCCCTGGAGGTTGCCGTGTCCTGTACCCCAACCGTCCTGGGGCCGTCTTCTCATCAGAGCCCTGGAGGTTGCCCTGGTCTGTACCTCAACCGTCCTGGGGAGCCGTCTTCTCATCAGACGCCCTGGAGGTTGCCCTGTTCTGTCCCCAAACCGTCCTGGGAGCTGCTTCGCGTCAGACGCCCGGAGGTTGCCGGTGAGTCCTGGTACCCCCAATCCGCGTCCTGGGCGCGGCGCCCCGGGGTTCTTCCTCCCCAACCGTCCAGGGGACCCTGCCCTTTGGCGACCTGGGGGGTTGTTGCTGTTCGCAACCTCACCCCAAGCGGTTGTCTTGTGCCCCACGACCGAAGGCGTTTTGTCTTTGGTCCCCCCCACCGCCTCATGTCGGGGGACCCCGAGCCTGTCGGTAGCCCTATGGCCCTGGCCGCGTGGCCTGTCGTTGGCTCCACGCCGGACCCTCAAAGCCAGGCGCCAGACTGCGGCTTTTGGTCCTGGAAGACCCCTCGCCCGACCGGGCAGGGGACCGGCCCCTGGGCCATGTCGGCGTTTTGTGCGGACATTCCCTGGCTCCAAGACCTCCAAGGCCGTGCCATCTTGCGGTCTGGTACCCCTCGACGGCCTGCCTTTGTCGGGAAACCGCACGCCCGGCCTCAACACTCCATGCGGCTTCGGGAGCGTATCCGACACCATTGGCTCACTCTGTCTACCGTCAACCTTCGCTTCGGCGGCCCCTTTGGCGGTTACCAAACAATGCCCTCGGGCCGTGACCCCCTTCGGCCCTGGGTACCCGAACATTCGCCAGGACCAGCGGCCAGAGACAAAGAGACCCTCCGGCCCTTTGTCTGTACCGAGCAACTTTTACCAAAAGAGCCCAAGAAACCTTCGGAGGTGGCCTTTTGTTCCACCGGAGGAACATTCCACCGAGACCCGGACTTAAAATAAAGGACCACTTCCGGGAGACCTCTTGGTGACCGAAGAACTAATCTCCCCCTGGGGGTCCTGGATACCGACACATAGGTCCTGTCCCCTACCTTTTTGGTAACCTGGAAACCACGACCCCAACGCCAGGCCTGGTTGACCCCCTCGGGCCCTTTGGGGGTAAACCCTGGAACGGAACCTTGACCATGGGAGTAGCGGGAGACCACAACGGAGCCTCGGGGCTTGTTTGAGATGTGACGGAAAAAAACCATTCCAAGGTTGGGTAGCCAGAAACACGTCTGACCGTCGGCGCAAATTGAGGTTATAGAAGACGGGAAATAAGAACAAACCCACGGGAAAAACCTCGAGCCAAGACAGATCACTGGGAAACACTGTGTTCGAACGGGCTGACAGTATAGTGACTGGAAGGGAAATACAGTTCCGATACGGGGTACGTACCGTTGTTAATGGAGTGCGCTCATCTCCCTGTTCCGCTGCGGTTCTGTCTGCTGTGGTCGAATTGAATGTGTATTCTGAGTAGTGTGTGCTCCGTGTCAACCAAATGCGTTCCCCTTTTGAGTTAAACTGGTCATGGAAAAGTCTGGTGAACCTGGTTCCCTTTTGACTACGGGTCTCCTTTTGGGATCCCCCGGTTTCCGGCTGTTACGGTTGGCCTAAAAAAAAAAAATACTTTTGAAAACAGTACCTTTTGTCGGCCCTTTGTGGGTTTTGGATGTTGGATTTCCTGTATTGACCCTTATACCGTCACACGGTCCCTCAGAGTAAGAACAACAAGCACCATTGCCTTAAACAGCCTTTTGTTTTCCATGGTACTCGGGAATCGTACGTGCCCCCACAGGGAATCGGAGTTTATGTGTTACCCGGGTTGCTTACCCCATTGAGCAGGTCGCGGCTGAAACGCTTTCACCTATGTCTTTTTCAAGGTTTTTTACGGAAGAACGTGTAATTGGACCCATTGTTTCGAATTTAAAAACTGAAAATTTTGATGGGAACCCCATTAAAGAATGTAGGGTAAAACGGTCGAGTAAAGAAACCAATCCACCACGGGAAGTTTTCTTTGAGAGGGGTTTTTCTTTTGGTTTTCGGGGAGGAAAAGCATTCCGGAAAAAATCCGGTAACACTTGAAGGCAACCTGCGAGACACTACGGTTTAGTTCGGGCTTATGAACCGTTTTAGGAGGGCTGGATCTCGTTCGTAGTTGACAGGGGGGTTTTGACTCCGGGTTTCTTGCCAAAACAACACACGCACGGTTATAAGGAGGGGGGGGAAAATGAAAGCTTTTTACATATAGGACGGTGCCGGGACTAAACCGGGGCAGTAAACCAAACGGGGTACAGCCAATATCGCAATTTTAACCAATGAGTGCCAAAAGAAAATTGTACAGCTTTTTATATAGTATCGATACAGCCTCTTCGTGAGGTATTATAACTAGCTCGGTTTTTGTCATAAACAGTTGACTTTGTTGAAATAGAGTTTACGGACAAATTAAAGATCCCGAAATACCTTAAAATATTATATTAAATAATAACCGTTTGGCGTCTTGTGAGTTAGCGTCATGAGATCAAGTCCTTAAGTATCGCGCTTACCTGGTAATCCGAGATCTGTACTGAAATGAAAATCTTAAATTTTAATAGTTGTTTGTTTCTTGGAGGTTTACGTTAGTGGTTGCTCTTTTGGTTGTTTCCCACTCCATCCCTCCTCTTTTGTGTCCCCGGGGGTCCACTTGTTATTAGTTCTGAGTAATCTGAGATCATGTCGGTCCGTCGCTATTGCGACAAAGTTACTGATTTACTCCTTAATGTGTCGTGTCCCTTAGTTCCTTTCGCGTCATTGATAATTGGAGTTTTCCTTCTTGTGTACATGTTTCTACCGACAGACTGTCGTGGTATGTCTGGGTATGGACTGCATGATATTTGGCTACTGTTTTATGTTAAGAGTACTTTCCTGAGTAGCACTGTTTCTAATACGGTCCGGTCATGGAAGAACTAGGGAGAACAAAAATACGAAAACAAACAAGCACCATTTTTTTTGCTGAAAACAAGTGGTTTGCCCAATTTCGGTGTGGAAAAATTTTTTCGTCCCCCAACAAGTTTTGAAAGTTTTTATGTGTCAACCCCGGGTTTTATTTCTTTTTACCCCCATTGAAATCAGTTCCCGGGGCCTTGAACCAAAAAAAAAAAAGTTACAAAAAAAAAAATAAAATGTTCTTTTGAAAATAAAACTTTTACTTGAAAAATAACGTTTTTTTTTGGTTAAAAAAAATTTTGGAACCTTGATTTTTTTTTCGAAAAATTTTTAAATAAACGGAATTATTTTTTTTGTTGTAATTTTTATCAAGTTCAAAAAACGTTTAAAATTAAAAAGAAATACCCAAGAATAGAACGGTTTCGAAAAAAAAAAAAAAAAGGTCTTCCAGTAAAGAAACATTTACTAAATTAAAAAAAAAGGTGTCCGGTTTGTTTGTCGAAAAAAAAAAGTTTGTTTGAATTTTAAAGGGGGCGAGGTTTTTTCTTCTTTTGGGTTTTTTGGTACGGGGGACAAAACCAGCAAACTTCTCTTTTTCAGGTTTCCTTCCTTTTGTAGGGTACAGCTTGGAGTCAAAAAAAAGGGGGACGGAAGAAACACTTTAACGAATTCAAAAGGTTCGGGTCTTATTGAAAAAGAAAAAACCGTTTTAGAAAAAAGGTTAGAACCACGTTCAAAAAGTAGTTACAAAAACCCGAAAAAAAAAAAAAGTCCGGGGAAAAGGGATTTTTCGGTGGAAACTTTTCCTTTTTGGGGAAGTTTCCTTTTAAAAAAACTTTCCAAAACTTTTTCCACAAAAAAAAACCCGCAACGTTTTTATTAAATGGGCCCGGGGCCCCAGGGTTCTTAGGGAAAAAAAAAAATTTTTTAATCAATTTTAAAAATTTTTAAAAATTTTTTTGTTTTTTTTAAAATAATGGGGACGCCCCCGGGGGGTTTTTTTTTAAATTTTTTAAGGGGGTGGGTGCCCGGGGAAAACCTTTTTTAAAAAAAAACAACCGGGGGGGCCCGGGGGGGAAACCCTTTTTTTTTTTTTCAAAAAAAAAAAAACCCTTTTGTTGTTTTTTTTTACCAAACGGCGAAAATTTTTTCGGTTATTTAAACGGAAAAAATGAGAATTTTAGGGAAAACGAAGAAAAAAATTGTTAAAACCCCCCCGTTTTTTAATTCTTATTTAAAATAGGGGTTTTACGAATTTTTTTTTTTTTATAAAAACTTTCTTCTGGATTGTTAATAAAAAAAAATTTTCGCTAAAAAAAAAGGCTCGGGGGGTTTTTTTTTTTTTTCAAAAATTAAAAAATCAAAAATTTTTGGAAAAAAAAAATTTTGGTTTTTTTATTTAAAGGTTTTTTTTTTTACCCTTTCCCTTTAAAACAAAAAAAAAAATTTAAAAAAAAAAAAAAAAGGGAAATTTTTTATTTTTGGAAAAGATCTTTTTTAAATAATTAATTTTAACAAAAAAAAACCTTGGGCAAAAATTTTTATTTAGGTTTTCAAAAAAAAAAGGGGGGGAAAAAAACAAAAAAAAAAAAATTAAAAAACCTTAAAAAAATAATCTCCCAAAAATTTTTTAACGGTGGGTAAAAAAAAATTTTTTTTTTTCCGGAAGAAAACAAAGGGTTTAAAAATCCTGAAAAAAAAATTTTTTTGAAAAAAAAAAAAAAAAAAAAAATTCCTTTTTAAAAAAAAGAAATTTCAAAAAAAGATTACAAAGTGGTTTTTTTATTAAAATAATTTCAGGAAAAATACAAAACTTTCTGGTTTTTTTTTTTTTTTCCTTGTTTTTTAGAAAAAAAACGGGTTGGTTGAAAGGTTTTTCGGCAAAAAAAATTTTATTTGAAAAAAGAAAATTTTCTTAAAATGTTCGGGGGTCCCCGGGTTCGTTTAAATTTTGCCGGAACAAAAAAAAAAAAAAAAAAAATGTCTTTTTAAAAAAAAAGTTTTAAATTTTTAAAAAACCCCTTAATTTTTTGGTTTTTGTCCGTTTTCCCATTTTCTCAACCGGAAAAAAAAATTTTTCAAAACTTTTTTTTTCCTGTTTTCCCGTTTTTTTCAAAAAAGAACAAAAAAAGGGAAGAAAAAGTTTTAGAAAATTACCCAACCCAAAAAATTTGCGGTTCAAAATTTTTTTTCCCAAAACCCTTTTTGGGGACCAGAACCGGTTTTAAACCGGTTTGTATTTTTTGTCCGGGTTATTTTTGACCTTTTTTTTTTTTTTTTAAAAAACCATTTAAAAAAACCCTTTTACCCGTTTTCTTTTGTTTTTTTTTACAAAATTTTTAAAAGGTAAAAGGGGGAAACGGGGTAAAGATAACTTTTTCCTGGATGTAAAAAAAGGTTGTTAATTGTTTTGTGTGTTTATTTTAAAAAAACCGCGGGGCCCGTACCCTTTTTTTTTCGGCCCAATGTATAAAAATTTTTTTTTTATTTGTAAAAAAAGCGGAAAAAAAAAAAAAAAAAACCGGGACAACAAAGATTTGCAAAAAAAGTTTTTTTTTTTTAGAAACGGTTTATTTTTTAAACAAAATTTGTCAAAAAGGCGCAAAAAAAAGGGGATTTATTTTAAAAAAAAAAAAATCAAAAAAAAAACCTTCCGGTTTCCCGGGTTTTTAACAAAAAAAAAGTGGTGCGGGGGGACAAATACAAGGGGGGGGGGAAAAACTGAATGAAAAAAAAAAAAGAAGTATTTTTTGCACAAAAAGCGAAAAAAAAACAAAAAAAAAAAAATTTCCTTTTTTAAAAAAAAAGACACCGCGGGGAAAACAAACCCCTTTAAGTCGGGGTAACGGGGGGTTAAACAAAAGTTTTTTTGTTGTTGTTTTTTGCGGTTGTTTGTAAACCGGTGTTCAAAAGGGTTTTTTAATTTTTAAACCAAACCCGGGGCTTGGGTGGGGGTGGATTTTTTTTTGGTGAAATTTTTTTGGGGGAAAAATTTGTTCTTTTTAAATTTGAGGAACCCCCAAAAATTTCGGGGAGGAAAAAAAAAAAAAAAAACTTTTTTTTTTTAACCTAAAAAAAAAAAATTTAAAAAAAACCTTTTTTTTTTTCACGCGGCCTTTCTTTTCGAAAGAAACCCCCAAAAAAAAAGGTTCATTTTTTATTCGGTTTTAAAAAAAAATTTTTTATTTTAAAAAAACATTTTCGAAATTTTTAAAAAAAACCCTTTGGTTTTGGCCCTTTTTTGGCCAGACTTTTTGGGAAAAAAAAATTTTCTTAAAAAAAAAAAAAAAAAAAGGAAAAGGAGAAAATTTTTTTTTAAAAGGGACAAAAAAAAAAACGAAGGTGAAAAACAAAAAAAAAAAAAAAAAAAGAAATTTAATTGACTTTCTTGTTTTCTTTTCCCGGTAAAAAAAAAAAACCAAAACCAAAAAAAAAACAGGGGGGGAAACGTTTTTTTCAAAAGGGAACCCCCTTTTTTAAAATAAACTTAAAACTTTTTTTTGTTTTTTTTGAAAAAAGAAAAACCTAAAAAATTGAACTCGAATATTAAAACCCTTCCCCTACGGGTTTCCCCCTTTTTTTTCTTTATTTGCCTCCCCCATTTTTTCTGGTAAATTTCACAAATTGAAAAAGGTTTTGTTTGGGAAAACAAAAAAAAAAAAAAAAAATTTTAATTTTCTTGTTTTTGTTTAAACCCCTTTTTAAAAAAAACCTTTTTAGAAAACTTTTTTTTTTTGTTTTAGGCCATTTTTTTTTTTTTTTTTTCGAAAGAAAAAAAAAAAAAAAAAAAAAAACTTTTTTTAGGCCATTTTTTTTTCGGAGAAAAAAAAAAAAAAATGGGAAATTTTTACAAAAAAAAACAAAACCCCCAAAAAAGGCCCCCAGGAAAGGGGGGGCAAACCTGGGCCAAAAAAGTTTCCAAATTTTTTTGTTTTAAATTATAATGTTTTGAACGGTGGCGGAAGAAATCAAACGCGTTGGGGATTCCGCCGACTGCTCTCCTGCCGGGGATCCTGCCGGTCCTGTGTCCTCTTCCATGGGGGATCTTGCCGACACCGGCTCCTGACCGGCCTCCGGAGCTGTCTGGTCTTCACCCCTCCTCGGACTCTGCCTTGCCCCCGGGCTGTCCGCCCGAGATTCCCTCCATGGACTCTGCCTTGCCCCCGGGCCGTCCGCCCGAATTCCCCTTTTTGAACTCTGCCTTGCCCCCGGGCCGTCCGCCCGAATTCCCCTTTTTTGAACTCTGCCATGGCCCCGGGCCGTTTGCCCGAGACCCGTCCTCCAGACCCCCTCCACCCACCCTGCTGGATTTTTGTTTTTTTGGGACGTCTGGAATCCGTCCCTTGAGGGGGGGGTTATGTCACGATTCTTATGTTATGTCACGTTTATAGTTTTGTAGGTTTGGGTGTTTTTGCTGTTTTCCATGTCATGTTTTCCTTTGGGTTATTGTCTGGTACTTTTCCCTGTGTTTTCCTCTTGTCATTAGTTTCCCTGGTGTGTCTAATTGTCTGATTATGTTCACCTGGGCCCCTGTGTTTTCTCCTCCCTCCTCACCTGTGTCTTGTTGTGTGATTGAGTCTTGTGTGTATTTAAGTTCTGGGTTGTCTGTCTGTCTTGGTCGGTTCGCCTTGTTCCCTGACTAGTTCTGCGGTGAGTGTTCTGTTTTGCCATTGTCTATATATATCATAGCCTTGAAATAAAGGAAGTTTCAGTTGATATCTGCATTTGGGTCCTGCTTGTTTCACAAACCGTGACAATATCTTGGTACTACTGGCTAAAAAACACTTAGATGTTGAGAACCAAAATACTAAACTTGAGGATACAAAGCAGTAGTCAACAAACAAATTGGTGGCGTTAGGGGGTAACGTATACAGCCTACGTATCAAACTTGTGACTTTCTCATAGTCGATATATATAGGATGGCTCTTTAGGCTCTTAAAGATGCTTAGCCGTACTGCAAATGTAATACGTTTTCACAGTTTATAAAAAAAACATTTGTAACATTGATTCCGGCCTCACAACTGTCAAAAAACCATGCCCCGTTGGAGAACTGTTTGTACTCCGACAGTGGAGGGTATTCCACAGTGGAAGTTGGTGACGCAGCTAATGAGCTACGATAGCTTCCTCTTTACCCTGACTCTCCTTACCAAACCAAACAAATACAAAACCCACAATTATGTTTGTGTGCTGACATTTTAGGCTACGTTTATGCATGTCCCTTTGTTCAATATAGCTGTTTGTGCTACTTTTTAATCTCCTGAACTGCAAATGAAAGAGGTTTTTTTGTGATGTATGAAACCCGTCATTTCCTATGAAAAAAATACATTGTCCACTCCTGTCTCTTTCTCTTGCTCTCTGTTTAAACTTGTCAAGGATTTATCCTACTGTGTGTACCAGGAAATTGCCCCATTCTACTAAACAGACTTCAAGTTTGTTTGTTTATCTGCCTCCTTACCAACAGAGCAAACCACACACACACACACACACACACACACACACACACACACACACACACACTCGATAAGCTTGCACACAAACATGCATGTACATACTTGCACATATGCCCACATAAAATGGCACACAAATGGCACATGCCGCAGGTTTGTGTGTGTTTTTGTGTATTTTTAGCATCTTGGTTGTATTATTCAGCTGTGTACCGAACCATTGGGAGGTCTGATGACAAATCACAAGGTCCTGCGACATGTTTCCTGTTTACACTGCTCTACACAATAACTACCCAGCCGACGCATTGAGGGGATGCTTACAGTAGATGTGTGTGTACAGTATTGTGTGTCTCTGCCTGTAAGTTCTTGCTCGTCTGTTTGTGTGTCGGCATGTCTGCCAGCCAATGATTTGTTGCCTTGTTATGTTAAAGCCAGCAGCCTTGGTACATATTCCAGAATGCTAATTCAGAAAGAAAATATTATTTCTCAGATAACTGGACAATGGTGAGCAGTATGACTGCAGTGTTGTTACTGAAACCAAACTGCCTTGCATGTGGAATGATAATAGAGCCTGGTAAAATAGTATTATATTATTCTATGGATCAGCAGAAAAACAAGCTATTGTGACATTACTGTGAGGCTGTGCTATAGCGGGTTAGATTAAGGTTAGCCTGCCACAAAAATGTCTTCAATAAAGAAACAAGTACAAAAGGAATACAGACAGGACTGTCATATACTAAAACCAGAAGGATAAGAACAAACTGAATAAGAATACACTTTTTGTCCATCACAAAGCAGTGGAAATTAGAATTTGACATGGCTCACACGAAAAACAAACGCCAAATGATTAAGTAAAAACAGCTGGTTAGTAAAAAGAAAAATATGCTAACAAGGCCAAGGTTGCATTCACTTGCTCCCTGGTTGGTCCAATTTCTCAAGTTGTTAAGTTGTTCCTCGGTGTCGCAACACAGTCTCACTCCCTGATCATCCATTAGCGACGCTTGGTCAGGGTCCTTTGGCGTGCAGTTGTGATGCACCTCGTAGCGGCGAAACCGTGCCGCGCCACACTAATTGCGCCGCATAGATGCGCCGCATTTTCGGCTCAGTTGAGGCACCCTCCGCAAGATGAGGCCCCATGCAGTCTGCATGATCGGCCTGTAGGGGGGGACGGACCTGTGTATTCCCATCGGCGGCGGTATTTGACGCTCAGGGTAGCACCGCATCCGTCCATGTCGGCGGCAGTTAAAGGCAATGTGATCGTCCATTCCCATTGGATAACGGGTCATTTTACACCCGGAAGTCAGTATTCTCCTTACTGTAGATTGATTTTACAGGGATATCTGCATTACTCATGAACTCAAAAACACCAAATTATCCTTGTTAATTACACAACATTGATTGGTTTAAATTGTGTACAATGCTTTTGTGCTTTTCCCCTTCGATTCGGAGAAACAAATAGTTTTTTCTGAGTTTAGGATGGCCGAAGACGCTACACTACCCATAATCCTCAGCTATCGTTTGGAACGAGCCAGTCCGCTTTGCTCGACAAACCCCGTGATTAGTCCTCAAGCTCTGTGATTGGTTGACAGTATTCCATATGAAAAAACGTTTCGTAAAAGATAAAATCATACTTTCTTCAGCTAGTGCTTGCTTTACTCGTTGAAAGTCATCACATAAATGCATTGTAATAAATGGTTCGGCTGCATTAAATATTACACATCTGGCTTAGTTCTTTATTTATCTACAAAGATTTGGCCTCAGAATAGACCGGAAACAATTATTTTACCGTTCTGTTTTAATTTCACAATAAAGTTAATAGTAATATTTTGTTTGATATTATTATCTTATTAACTACTAGACCGCTGGGTCATGTTAAAACCATCTTTTCTGTGTTGCTGTGGGTTTTTTCAATCGTTTTTGTGTCACTAATATCAAAACAATATATGTGTGTATAACAAAATATATCCGTCGTAAACTTAACCGGAAACAGCAGTATATCTTATTGTGTTACTACTGTAAACTTGACAGTTTTTTAACCCGCACCACCTACTGGTTAAAGCACGTTATTACACGTTTAG
>NW_011363379.1:0-5940 GCF_000735185.1 Notothenia coriiceps | reverse complement strand
TTTGTTCCTTCCTCTCCTCGTTTGGTTTGTACCTTCCTCTCCTCGTTCGGTTTGTTCCTTCCTCTCCTCGTTTGGTTTGTTCCTTCCTCTCCTCTCCTCGTTTGGTTTGTTCCTTCCTCTCCTCGTTTGGTTTGTTCCTTCCTCTCCTCGTTTGGTTTGTTCCTTCCTCTCCTCGCTTGGTTTGTTCCTTCCCCTCGTTTGGTTTGTACCTTCCTCTCCACGTTTGGTTTCACTTTACTCAAGTAAAAGTAGAAGTACTCAGGTCTTGTTCTTGAGTAAAAGTAGAAGTACTCAGATCTTGTACTTGAGTAAAAGTAGAAGTACTCAGATCTTGTACTTGAGTAAAAGTAGAAGTACTCAGATCTTGTACTTGAGTAAAAGTAGAAGTACTCAGATATTGAGTAAAAGTAGAAGTACTCAGATCTTGTACTTGAGTAAAAGTAGAAGTACCAGAGTGTAGGAATACTCTGTTTCAGTAAAAGTCCTGCATTCAAAATGTTCCTCAAGTAAAATTAGAAAAGTATTCTCATCAAAATATAGTGAAAGTAGCGACAGTAAAAGTAGTCATTGTGCAGATTGGTCCATTTCAGAATAATATATATGATATGTTTATAATGATTGATCATTAAAGTGTTCTCAAAGCTGGTAAAGGTGCAGCTAGTTTGAATGACTTTGTATACTGCAGGGTAGCTTGTGGATTTAATCCAGGTGGAACTAAAGTCTGATTCAACACTTGATTATATTTCACATCATTCATCCACATCTGTGAAGTAACTAAAGGTATTAAATACATGTAGTGGAGAAAAGTACACAATAGCACAACATGGAAATACTGCATTAGTATCCACTGTGGGTTCCTCTCTGAAATCGGGTGTTTTTATAATGAGACCCTGGTCTGTTTGTGGTAATGTTTTCGATAAAGAGAGGCAATTACTCACCAGGCAACACTAACACGTGTGTGTGTGTGTGTGTGTGTGTGTGTGTGTGTGTGTGTGTGTGTGTGTGTGTGTGTGTGTGTGTGTGTGTGTGTGTGTGTGTGTGTGTGTGTGTGTGTGGGGTGTTTCATCTTTGGACCCTATTGTAGTGAAAGTGTTGATTCACTTTTTGTCAGGACTGTATAGTTTGTCATTAAATAAATAACTGCAGCAAAGGTTATTCACTCAAGTACTTTATTTAAATAACATTTCGAGGTATTATTAACATTTTTGAAGCTTAATACTTACTCAAACAGTATATTGTATTTTTACTACATTTACTGACTGATTTAAAGCTACAGCATATTCACTGTATGTGTGTATGATGTGAGTGTGTGTATTTTTTTGTATATGTGCATGTTGTCACTTTTTTTGCCAAGGGTGGGACTGGTAGAGCTTATCTTGGCCACACACAATGTCAAATTGTGTGTGTGTGTGTGTGTGTGTGTGTGTGTGTGTGTGTGTGTGTGTGTGTGTGTGTGTGTGTGTGTGTGTGTGTGTGTGTGTGTGTGTGTGTGTGTGTGTGTGTGTGTGTGTGTGTGTGTGTGTGTGCGCGCGTGCGTGTTTGTTTTTCTCTCCCTCATAGCAGGTGGGCGTGTTCGTTAAAAAGTGCCTTCCCTTCCACCTCAGTGATCGCGCATGCGCAGACCTATTTCTCTCGCTCTCTCGCAGGAATGCTCTCTCACACACGCACACGCACGCACGCTTGCAGCCGGTGTCAGTGCGTGTGTCGGTCGCTGCCTGTGGATGCCAGCCGGGATTAGTGAGCCTTGTTTTCGGTCCATTTGGAGGTTTTTAATCCGGGGTTTGGAGCACGAAAGCCCGCATCAGTGGAGCCGTTCACCCCGGTGAGTTTAGACTCTAATTACCCTTTATTTGTATTTGTTTTGAACCCCTGTTGGTATAAATATGACATCCAGTTCACATTAGTGCTGGTGGGAATTAACTCTGCGTGCTAACAGGCTGTGTTTCTGAACCCCCACCAGACTACACTCACATTTCACCTGTTTTTGGTAAAAAAGCTTATATTTAGCATCTGTAATATTCCTATAGTGGTTTTTATTAAAGTATTTAATCTCTAGAATAACTCGGCAGTGGGATAATGACATTACATTTGAATTGAAGGTCTTACATCTTCCTATTGTATGTGTTTAGATGGTCATTAAATGCATCTGTGGCTCATTTATTAATGTTTATAGAATAGCCTTGTAGGTTTTTTGTAGTGAAATCAACATTGAGGTTTTTTTACGTGGTGTTTAATATTATATTTATACTATATCTGCAGTAGCCTATTTATGTCTCATAATACTCCTATAGTGATATTGTGAATATAGCATACCATAAAGAGACAAACAGTGTGTCTTTTCTGCTCAGAATAACCTTCATTTTGAATGTTTTTATTGTGTTTATCCTCTAAAAAATATCAAGATTAGTCATTGGGGGTTGTCTTTTCCTGACTTTATGGCGCTTACTTATATCTAATACCTCTAAAATATACTTTAAATGACTGTATGTGGTGCTTTATGTGCAGTGTTATTGCTTTACTGTTCACAGAAGTATAAATATTACATGACTGTCTCTCTGGTGTTTAGTTATATGTGGTATTTCCATAATATCTCTTGAAGTACATGCAGTATTTGTTTGATGTTTTTTCAACTGTAGTGCTGCTATAACTCTCTTGTACTAAGTCTCAGTGACGTATAGCTTCACTATGAATGCACCTTTTTTTTCTCTTATAAATTAGAACTTAAAATATGATAATATGTGCATATCGTTAAATAGACAGAGAAACAAGAAAATAGTTGGATTTATTTTCTGCAAATGTGCATTGCACTCCTTCAGTACTCTATTCAAATCTATAGCCGTTTATAATGAAGTTCATGCATGCTTTTAAGTGTATAAGCAGGGAGAAAAAGAGGTTTTCTACATTAGTTTTGAACTGGTTTTCAGTCCTCCGGGTGTTGACATTACTAACTGCCAACATAAGAAACTCACCTGCAAGTAGGTCACAGAAAGGACCAGAGAACATCTAATACAGTGAGAAATTGTCAGAAATAGCCAATATATATCCAACAAATCATCCAAAAATCTACCCTAGAAAAATGTGCAGAAGCCATTAAAAAATCTACCTGGAAACAACCAAAATAAAATACGAAAATCTGCTGCAAATAGTATTTTTCTGTCAATCGTGAGATATTATGAATCATATTTCATACATCAAATCATCCTGTGTGTGTGTGTGTGTGTGTGTGTGTGTGTGTGTGTGTGTGTGTGTGTGTGTGTGTGTGTGTGTGTGTGTGTGTGTGTGTGTGTGTGTGTCCTGCCGATTCTCCCCCCAGGGCTTTCGGCAGATTGTACCCAGACTCGGTGCTCCGTCAGCGGGGTGAATGTTCCGTCTGACCCCCTGAACCCCCCTGGAGCTCCAGATGACATTTTTAAATTCGGGTCGTTTTTTTTTTTCGTCTTTCGTTTAGTGTAGCCATGGTAACCCACGACATGTAAAACCAGAGATTTAAAGGGCATTTATTTTTCAGCTTTTTAAACACTGTTTTTGGCACAAAACGGATGTGTTTTTCATGCAAATGGTGGTTTAAAAAAAAGCAGTTCTGGGGGGCATATCAATGTGGGGGGTCCTCGCTTAACCCCTGATCACACACACACACACACACACACACGTTTACTGTTGTTTGTCCGGTACATAAGAGAATTTTATTTGTGTTTCCACGGAGATTCTGTTTGAGGTCCGTCTTTGATTCCGGAGACAGATTGAAAAAAAAAATTCGCGACAGATTTTGTGTGGATTCCCATTTTGTTTATTGAATATTTACTTGTTATTTCTCTGATCTTTATCTGATAATTTTTGCTAGATGGTTGATGGTTTCTTTGATGCTTTATGAGGTACATTTTGGATCATTCTTGTTGGATTTCTTAGATATTTTTTGGTTTGATGTGGGTTGATTTTGTAAATAATTTATTTCATATTAATTGGTTATTTATTGGTAGATTATTAGATGATTGTAAGCTATTTAATGATTATTTCTGGGCATAGGATAGGACGGTTTGTTTCATATTTATGGTTATTTCTGGGTATAATGTTAGATATTTATTGGATATGTATTAGTCATTCCTGATTAATTTCTTATATGGTTTCTTGGACATATATTAGACGTTTCTGGGTTGAGTAATTTGGTATTTGGTGATTTTTTTGGTAGGTTAATGGATTGTTTCTTCTCATTGTTAGCATGTATTAAGTACAGCTGAATATTAAGTACAAGTCATTATCCTGATTCCTGAAGACCCAAAATTGTACATTTCCGGATGCATTGTCTACTGAGGGTATTTATATTCAGCCTGTTTGCTGTAACTCTCAAACTGAGAAAGAGTGGGAGCTAATCTGTAAACTGCAAGAGACAGCAATATAAAAATAAGATATTTAAAACTGCAATGACTCAGTCTGTCCGGAGCTTTTCACAGAGAAAACATCGTCACAGCCACGTTTCGGGGTGTTAATCACACTTTCATGCACTGACTATGTGTAAAATATGTTAGAATAATAATTAGTCTTGGTTTTATTATTCATGGATTAACTTTCATCTCTATTCCCAGTTTAGAATAAGACCAAAATGCTTAATTTAGGAGTCTTTAATTTGATAAACAGTGAGTTTTGTTATTTATATTCCCATAGACTTCCACCAATAACACATATGTAGAAATAATGATAATTACAATAGACTTTATTCATTTAAAAGAAAATGAAGTAGTTCTGTTTACTTGTAAAATCAAGACCAGTCTAACTTCGTGTCTGATAATGGTGGTGTCAGTCTTTGGTAACTTTGCATTGAAGTGATTACAAACAAAATGCTGCGTTCACATGCAGCTCATTGTTCTGTTAAATTGAGTTACAGGTGGGTCACAGAGACACACCCGTATAGACCGCTGACTCACCTGTTATATGAGCTGGTCCAACACAGTCTCACGGCATTTCAGAACGATTTTATAAGCAATGTAAATAATAACAAATTTGAAGGAAAAAGAGATTAAAAAATACAGATTTCAGTATTCTGACACAGAACGATTTTAGAAGCAATGTATTTCTATTGGTAGTATGTTTCGTGCCTGCACCAAATAATAAAAAATTAGAATAAAAAAAATACAGATTTCAGTATTCTGAGGCTCTGAGCCCCATTTCTTTTCCTCGCGGACGGCAAAAAAAATCCGACATTATACAATTTAAAATAAAAGGGTTAGGCTTAGGGTAAGATATTAAGTAAGAAAATGTTGATTATGAACCCCACAGCTTCTGGTCTTCCAAGACCCGACCGGACAAAAAGACGTGGTGCAGGCACGAAACACACTACCAATAGAAATACATTGCTTTTAAAATCGCTCTGTGTGACACGAAAAAATGCAAAAATCGTGTTGGTGAACACGAATCAATAGATTAAATTAACACAAAATGCCGTGAGACTGGGTTGGCTGGACCTCTGTGGAAATACTGCAGATCGCTGTAGTTCATTTATGTTGAATACGGTATTATTTTTTGTCAAAAGGAAGCACCTCAATACCAGAGATTTAGCTAATTGACCAGTACAATTCTCAATGAATTCAATCAGTGAAAATACAAGACCAATGTTCTTGAACAAACACTCCTTTATTTGCATACTAATTTATGTTGGGAAGATAAGGCCTGATTCTCTCTCAAATTGTTCATATAGTGTGAAAAAAGTATGTTTTACGAGATAACATTTGAACACATCCTTTTAAAGATATGAATGACCTTTCGTCTAAAACACATTTTTACTTAATAGAGCGTGAACGCATCATACTGTAACTCTGTGGAGCCTCTGTTAGCTGCTAACAGCTAACTTACTAGCCATTTGCTAACTGTTAACAGCAGCTAAAGTTAGCAGTTGTCTGCCAACAGCTAACAATAACAACTAGTAAATAAAGTTAGCTGCTATCTGCC
>NW_011363378.1:0-1515 GCF_000735185.1 Notothenia coriiceps | reverse complement strand
GTAGTATAGTTAGTAGTGTGTGTGTGTGTGTGTGTGTGTGTGTGTGTGTGTGTGTGTGTGTGTGTGTGTGTGTGTTATGTAGCATTAGCATCATTCATATACAGGAACCGTGGACTATAACTGAGCCCTTTTAAAGCCCTTTTTGTTGTTTTAATCCTACAACTCATGTTATGTTATTGAAAACCATCTAGCTGTGTTCATGCTCTGTATTTATTTCAAGAACTAGGTAGGAGTTGTAAAAGAAACATCAAAAATACAAAGCAGTCCTCCAAATCTTAAATTGATCCACCCTGCTTTCGAAAGTCTTCAGTCTCCAGTAGATTGAAATCAGTCGGCTTTTGATTTCCAGCTCGGCTGTGGCAGCAGTTTTTCATCCGTGCAGTTCGAGCTTTGTCATTGTTCAGAGCGCAGAACATGGCGGTGATTAATAGAGTCTGTAATGCACCAGGCGCATATATACCAACCAGCTCCAGCACACACTGTCAGATAAATACATGGGGAAAGAGAACAAATAATACATGTAAGCAGCAAGTGGATGGAAAAGCTTTATTGTTAGGAGAAACAAACAAGGTGCCGCTTCATTGGATTAAACCACTGCAGGTGTCAAACAAACAAACACATAAATAAATCAGTTTATGAGGCAAAGCTACAGCAGGCTTCTTAGTGCAAGAAAAGCAGTTTTTCTTGAGCATTGTTCTGATTTGCTAGATTGCCATAATTTAATTATCAACCAGGAAGTACTGCTTGGAAATGTAAATCAATGAAGTCATGGAAAATAAAACTTTTAGTGGCACATAAATCTAAGTCCATGGTCAACAAACAGAGTATCCTAGGGTAACACATTGACTAAAATCCCTTTTTAGCTTCAACCACACCAACCTACTTTCATTATATTGAGATTTAATGCAAATGTCTATGTCTAGCACCACATAAGCACCAACCAATAACCAATGATTTTCAAGTATTAAAATGCCAGTTTCACATTAGGCTTCAGACTTCAGATTTTCAGTGCCAAACTAAGCTGTAGCTATTGTGCGTATCACAAAAAAAAGTACTTTCTTTGTCCCGGTAATCAAACTGGATCAAAGGTTAAGGTAACACCAACATTATAACAATTCATGCTGAGGGAAACATGAAGGTCTGCACCAAATGAAATAGACATTTGTTCAATGATAATCCAAAATGTTTTATTCAAAACTACAAAGAATGGCCTTGTGTTGGCGGTAGAGAAATAAAATCAATGTATGTGTCCAAACCACCTTGATATGGACTTTCTTGCTTTGTCTCCAGATTATCTAACCGGTTCCTTTTATAGAGCTCAACGTAGGTTAAATCAGAAAGACTACCTTTACATGTATTCATTACATTATATTACATGTCACTTGTTAGACACTTTTATCCAAAGCGACTTACATACTCAATACTGTGGACAATTCCCACAGGAGCAATTTGGGGTGAAGTGTCTCAGGGACACAACAACATGCTGACTGCAGTGGGGTTTGGACCTGTGACCCC
>NW_011363377.1:0-1664 GCF_000735185.1 Notothenia coriiceps | reverse complement strand
CACACACACACACACACACACACACATCTTCAAAATGTGAAGTAACAATTTATTTTGTGTGAAACCGCTCCATGAACTACATCTCCCGTCTCGCACCACACACCAAGACGGCCGTCACGTTGGCACATTTCACTTCTTTTACATACACACAAGGGGAGTTAGTCGGTCCGTAAGAGCCAGCATGCGGGCCGGGACTCTGGGATTTGTAGTCTTCTGTGCGTATTTCGGAAGTAGATGGGCGGGACTTCGCCTCTCTATGTACACCTGGCTGCTAAATCCTCAGAACTGTTACAGGATGTGTATTTTGTACATTGTGTATTTTTTTAATCTTTAATATTTTTTTTATGCATGCTTCTTGGTTAACATTAAGCTGTCTTTGGCTCTTTTCTGCTGTAACAAATGTAAGCGTCTCCTCTGTGGGAAGAATAAAGGGATTCTGATTTAAAAACAGTCATTAAAAAGCAAAGATAATGAAATAAACATAAAAACAAACACATACAAATTCCTTTATACAGTTGCTGTTTGACTCTCAGTCTCACTCCTGGACTTTCTCCCTTTTTTAGCCTTTGGACCCCCCGCCTATGATCCACATCCGATCCACCATCCAGACCCTCACCTCCATCCTGACCTCTCCACCAGCCTGATCCACCCACCAGACAACACCCGTAAGGTGGGCACTTAAAGCCTCTCGGCCCCCTCCATGGAACTCAAGTTATGGAGGAGTATTCGTGCAAATTAAACTTCTGCATGTGCTCTGAAAATCTCTTAAGTCCCGTTTCCACTTCCAGCCTCTCACCTGGCTCAGATGTGATTTTTTTCGCCAACAGTTTGAATCATCCTGGGCTCGGCTTGGCAAACATTCCTGGTACTAATCCGTTCTTAACCTCCCATTACAACCACTAAGGATGTGACACTGGGCTTAAAGATGGCACCAACAGAGGGCTAGAAAGACTGGTTTAAACGTCTCCTGCGTCACCCTCCATTTCGGAAGTTTGGAACCTTTCCTTTTTACATTTCTTCCCCTTTAACTTGTCTTGGAGTTTTCCTCCAAAAAGGAAAACTAGCAGGTTTTTGGGGATGTGGAATTGGATGCTATTTGTGACGTCTACATCAGAAGCCAGCAGCACGACGACGTGGAGGATTTCCTTTTTATTTCCTCTCCATCGAACAATTGCATTCAGTTAATTGTTGCATTAACACCTTTCAAACAAGCTCTTGAGATGCCAAGTGCGTTGGTTCAGAATATCCTTTTGAAGAAAACATTTTGAATCTGGAGGCGTCTACATTTCTCATGAACGTAGGAAACTGAGGAGGTGGGGGGGGAACAGAAGACATGTGACGCAGCAGCAGAGACTGCCTGATTTACTGCTGGATTAAGATTCTGATGTTTTAATGTCTGAGCCAAAACCTGGAGCTGGAGCTTTGCAGCATGGATCGGGAGTCGAGTCTTTCCTCCCCAACATGCATGCATTTTTTCCCCGAATGCATGCCAACCCATTCTGTACAGCACTGGAATACCACAGTCTACAAACCATCCCACAACAATGAAGAACTATCTACATGCAGACTCTGGTTACACACGCACACACACACACACACACACACACACACACACACACACACACACACACACACACACACACACACACACACACACACACACA
>NW_011363376.1:0-2183 GCF_000735185.1 Notothenia coriiceps | reverse complement strand
ACACACACACACACACACAGTTGTATAAAGTCACAGAGGCCCACAAAGACCTTCTCGCGCTCACACACACACACACACACACACACACACACACACACACACACACACACACACACACACACACAAACACACACACACATGCAGCTGGCCGTCCAACAACCCTGCATAACCGCTCGCTGCTGTAATGAAAGCCTGTAAATCTATTTCTGTATCCGAAGCTACCAAGAGGCAGGGCAGGGTCACTTTACAGACCTGCTCTCATAGGCGTAAACTCTTAAATATATAGTTATCTTTTATTGCTTAAACTCCTAAAACTGTGTGTCATTGCTGGCCAAGTGTCGCACATTGCCAAAAGAGGGTTTTTTGTGTGCGACTATAAAAAAAGAAATGATATCACGTCTCTCCACGTCCCTGAACTAGCAGTAAATCATGAGAAACTCAACATGAGGTTGAGTAAGTCTGCAGGGGAGTAAAGTGCAGAAATATAGGCTGCTGGCAAAAAAAACAGGCTTGGCTACATTTGAATGCAGCACGTAGGGACGTAACTCAGGGAGATTTACTGTGTTTAAGTGCATGTGTAAAGTTGTGGTTGGAAACTCCAAATGGAAACTGTTTGTTATATATTTTAACATACATTTGCATCAGTCTGACATTACGTTTGAGACTTGAACCAAAGGGTTGAATGGGCGTTATTGTCCTTTTGGGGGGTATTCCTTTCCTGTCGTGTGTTATAGAGGTTTTGGTGCATGTAAATGGTCTGCAAAGGCAAAAATCCCAAAGTTCCCCCGATAGGGAATTTCTCTAATCCCTAAAATACAAATATGAACCTGAGAATGAGCATAACATGTCCGCTTTGAGTGCTACTGGAGTTTTAACATATTGTAGCATGTAGTAAAACAGCATTTTAGAATATTCCCTCGACTATTTTGAGATATTAGCGACAGTCAAGTTAATGTGAACTATTATATATCTAGCTTTGTTGAGGGTTTAATCAGGCAAGTCAAACATAACTATAAAACAATTTGATGAAACCTCTTACCATGTATTTGCTATAGAAAGATTTTATTGCAAAAAATGATGGATTATAAAAAAAATTCTGTTAGAAACTGGTGAATGTTTGGGAATGTGCACATGCAGTAATTAATAACTGCATTGCCATTTCCACCCACTGGATCATGCAGGATGTTTGTCTCATGTCTATATGTGTCCTCTGCAGCTGCCCTGAACCTCCGTCACTTTTCCTTCCAGCTTTAAGGCCTCTGTTTCCACTTTGATGGGAACTTAATTGTTCTGGCTGGAAGCAGTCGTGTGCGAGTGCTGAAGAGAGAGAGACTTAGCCTGGATTGACGTGTGCACATGTCTGTGAGAGCCTGAAAGACACCGGGCTAACAGTGTAAGCATGTGGAATTAATTAGGCTGCTAATAACTGCCTGGAAGAGGGACACAGGGAACGAGGGCAAAATGAGACGGTGATAATACGCTGAAGAGGATGAAATAACACGTGAGATGTGGGACTGAAAAAGAAGACAATCTGAGTAAAGGCACGAGTGGCAAGGATGTGTTTAATGATGAGAGGAGGATTGGTTCAAGATATCTGTAAAGGAGATGAACAATTCAAAACCCCACAAGCCCACCACATGGAATACCCTCACTTCAGTGAAAGCTGTTGAGAGCTCCAGATGTGCTCCTGAATGATGCCGGCTTGAAATAGACGTTGTTGTCACCCATCTGTATCTTTCTACCCTTTTAAACATGTCTGTCTCCGAAATGCTTCCCATATTAATTAGTGGTTTTACGGTGTCCTTTTTTCAAGAATTCTTCCATGTCATTTTTCACAATGGCACTCACCAATTTTGTAGAGATCATGCCATTGGATATTACACACACACACACGCACGCACGCACGCACGCACGCTCACACACACACACACACACACACACACACACCCACAGCCACAGAGACACACAGACACAGACACAGACACATATCCGTCTGAGCTTCAACCCTTAAAAAAAAGACTTGGACTGGGGAAAGTTTGTGTGTGTGTGTGTGTGTGTGTGTGTGTGTGTGTGTGTGTGTGTGTGTGTGTGTGTGTGTGTGTGTGTGTGTGTGTGTGTGTGTGTGTGTGTGTGTGTGTGTGTGTGTGTGGTATAATGTATTTACAAAGTGTGAAGAGGAGGCT
>NW_011363375.1:0-3382 GCF_000735185.1 Notothenia coriiceps | reverse complement strand
ATTAAACGTGATAGTATATAAAACCATGCTCGTATCTACAACCTATAGAAATGCAAAACGGCGTCAGTTTAGACGTAATTCTATCCTCCTGCTTACCGCATAATTTATGAGAAAACATTTCATAACATTAACACAACATATTTGAGGTGGTTTTAAATAACATAGGCTATCCGTATTTATTTATTTCTCCAAGTTATGTTTTTGTGTGCACTGAGGAGTCGCAAACAGGCGTTTATTTAATCATTTTAAGATCGGCTTTAATCAATGTTTGAAAATGAATTCTTCATATATGATAAATGAGAGGTAACATTTTATTTATGGTATTATTTCCACATATTTCTCTCCATTCTTCCTTCTGCCAACGGTGTCGCAGTTTCTCGTCTCTCCCGTTTTTGTGCTTAGTGCGTACGCATGGGTTAGAGTTTGCGTGGAGGACTGCACGTCTTCCCCTCAAGTTACTATTTTATAAATCGCAAACATTGCGTAGAAACTGCCGTACGCCATTTTTTGAGCGTATATCTCTTTATAAATGAGGCCCTAAATGAGTGTGTAGGAGCATACCACAGGGTAGTATTTCTTATCACAGAAAAAAGACAAACTGCAATATCTATGTTATGTGAGGTTTCACATTGTCCTTGCTTCCTGCTACAGGGAGGTCAGAGTTCACAGTGCGCCATAGACCAGTGGTTCCCAACCTTTTTTTCCCCTTCATCTGCCCCTGAGGAGCCTATAGAGAGGCTCTGCATTGTTCCTCCCAGTGAAGGCCAATCTCTCAAACCAGCAGTCCACAATCACGTACACCCCTCCATTTAGAAACTCTGTCACACTGTCTGTGGGTTTACTACTTCCCGTAGCTCAGTGACAAAAGTGTCCCGTGTGCGGGGGGGGGGTGGGAGTGGGTTTCTGAAACAAAGTAGCAAATGGAAGCAGCTATGTCATAAGAATGCATCATATCTAAGGGACAATGCTTTAAAAGGAGCAGTTTCCGACAGCTCCTGTTATCAGAGGCAGGTGTCAGGAATGCCAGTCCAATTCTTGGCATACCTCTGTGTGCCAAGCTCCCGTATAAAAGTGAGAGCTACTGCTGCTGGCCCAGCATCCAAACAGCTTCCAGGAAAACAAGATCTTTCATCCATTGATACCATCAACAGGAACTCACAGGAAACATGTGTCTGTCTTCCATTCCCCTCTGTGGCTTCCTCCTCATCTTAAACCTACAGCTGTTCTGCACATCTCCCATCAACCCCGGCCTCTCTGACGCTGACATAGACTTCTTTAAGGTGAGGCTCTGATTGATCCTGAAACCTGGGGAGGTACTTTGTATGAGATCAAGGGAACATGGACAACACTTTCAACACTTGCAGAGACTGCATTTAATTTAACCGATTTATGTTTAGTTATAGATCGTAATGTATAAACATCATATCCTACATTATTTGGACCCTTGGGACCATATATGATATAATTGGACTTTGATGTCATCAGATATGAGTTACTGAAGTTAAATATGTGCTCTAAGCAAATAACTGAAAGTGTCATGATAACGTGACAAATAATGCTACGGTTGTAGAGTCAACCACATTGAATTAAGGGCTGAAAATTTGAATATTTGGCAATTACCCTGTAGAAGAATATCACAAATGCTTCTAATGGTCTTAACATCTGCTTCCGATTACTATGTCTAAAGGTGCTGACATCTTTGTTTGAAGGCCCTTCCTTGAATGTATGTCCTTAATTCAATTTGAAATGTTTCTGTCTAGTATGCAAGACATGGCATAACCTGTGTATATGTGGATGTTGCAGGAGCTCCTTAGCAGACTAGAGGAGTCAGTTTCCGAAGTGGAACAGAGTGTCACTGCAGAGAGGAACCTGGAGAGCCTGAGCACAGAGGAGGCGGTAGACAGACAACAGCTCCCCCCAACTCTGGATGAGGTAGCAATCAGGGAGTTTCTCTCAGCAAAGAACCTGAAGAGCATCCGCAACGACTCGACCAGGAAGTCGTCCAGCTGCTTCGGCCGGCGGATGGACCGGATCGGCTCCATGAGCTCTCTGGGCTGCAACACAGTCGGCAAATACAGTAAGTTACAGTGACCACATGTTTGTAATCATATTAAATAATAACATGTGTACCAATATTAAAATATAATAGTCCTAACAGAGCTGTTGTTATCTGTTTCTCTTGCAGATCCAAAGTAAAGAGAAAGTCTTACCAGCACAATCCTGGAACTGCAATGTCTCTACTAAAATATGATTTTATTTGAAAGCTATTTATTTACTCATATTTATTAAATATTGTTAGTTGCTAACGTGTATTTATTTAAATTGAATATAAGAATGTTCTTTATGTACTGTTTAATGTTTTAATAAATGTTTACAACTGCACATCATTGAGCCTAGTGTTTCTAAAGCAGGGGTCTCCAACCTTTCTTCATTACATTACATGTTACTTGTTAGACGCTTTTATCCAAAGCGATTTACATACTCAATACTGTGGACAATCCCCAGACGAGCAATTTGGGGTGAAGTGTCTCAGGGACACAACGACATGCTGACTGCAATGGGGTTTGAACCTGTGACCATCTGATCCGAACACCAACGCACAATCCACTGAGCCACACACCTCCTCTTCATCTGATAGCTACTTTGAAAAAATGAAAGTGGCCAAAAACTTCTTGCATCACATCGATTACATTATTGACATAGCCCTCATCAGTTGAATTAAGCTACTTTTGTACACGTGTGAAATTGCACTACCCAAAGCTTATCAAAAATTCACATCAAGGTCCAAGAAAACGACAATTTATCACATATTATTATGGCCCACATAATAAGTACATCACTGAACATTCACATAAATGTCCTTAGTCACCACCTGACAAGCATCTTATGGCACTAAAATAAGTGCATTCACTCTTTTTTACAGTCAGTGAGATGACTGGCACTGCATGGAGTCCACCATAGAGGTGTATGCTGAAGTGTACCCACTTAGGTTCACTCTAATAGTCATTTAAATGTTCATCAGTCAGTCTTGTTCTGTATTTAGATTTCATGACATTCATGTCGGAAAAAGCTGCTTCACAAAAGGTATGTAGAGCCAAATAAAGCAGCCATGTTCAGTGCTGCTTGGTGAATGTTCTTATAGTTTTCTGGCTCTACAAGGCTCCAGAAATGTTGTGAGTTTTGATGAGATTTAAGCTGAACATGATTTTGGAGATTTATAACCTCCACCTCCATCTCCACAGGATTGACACTGAACAGTGCAGCCATCTTATTCTTCTTCTTTGTTTTGACATTACATTATAGACCATAATAAATCAATTGTATAGGTCTAGCCTCCCTATATATATGTGTGAAATTGTTCCATCCTCAAAAACTAAAAACG
>NW_011363374.1:17260-24590 GCF_000735185.1 Notothenia coriiceps | reverse complement strand
TAGCTGGCTCCTGTTCCGGCTGGCGGTGAACCTGACCCGCTGCTGCCACGGTGCCAGCCTCCTGCCCGGGCTTGGCTAGCTGTCGGTTAGCTAGCTGGCTTGCTGTTGCGGCGCTAACCTCCTCCTGGTTTTGACCATCAACATGACCGCTGCAGCTGCCCTCGTCGCTGCTTGTGGAGGCTTTTCTGACTCGTTTTGAAGTCTCTATTACCTCTTCCTTCTTTTTGAAGAAAGACAGTAAATTTAACTGTCTTTTTGACATGCTTGCATTGATTCACCGTTTCTTGCTCTCTGCGACGTGCTCCTCATGGGGCGAATTTCAAAAGTGAAAGACGTTTGTCCGTTGGTCCAGCTTTTCAGTGCGTCAACACAGATCTCCGACTCTTTCAAATCTTAATCTTAATAAACGACATGAAATTCTTGGGATTTTTTCTGTAAATTAATATCTGCATATTTTATTTCATTTTAACCATTTTTTATTTTTATTTTTTGTGAGAGGTACCGGATCTGCCCAAATAGGTGCCGGAACACAGGGTGGCCAAAATGAAGAGGTGCCGGATCCTGTTCCGGCAGGATCCGGCTCAAATTAACCACTGGTTTTGTCGAAGGAACCGGAGGGAGTTTACTTCCGGGTTTTAGGACGCGTCACTGTGGCACTCTATGGGGAACCTAAATAAACATAAACATAAACATCTGTTCCTTAGCTTAGCATGTAATAGAATGATTGTACTGTAAAATATGAGAGGCATGAGAACATATCCATCATGCTCTCATAAAAGTGGTGTTAGTTTCTGGCAGAATAAATAAAAAATTCAAAAGTCTGATTGAAGTTGAAGAATGACTCAGCTGTACAATAAACAAATGCACCTGATTCCATGAAACCCAATGCATGTACAGTAAATAACTTCTGTCTTTCTGAAGAAATTATTTTTCTTAACTCATTTCAGAAACACAGATGGTCTAAAGGTTAAAACAAGAATTTTCTGGTAGAATATATTTGGGCGTCTCATCACTTTGATAAGAGTCTCTGCTTCACTATGCCAGGAATCATTTTGTCACAGCAGATGCCAGGTTGTTCACATGTTGATCAGTCCCTTTATAGAAATCAACAACATTTCTTGTTAACATTTCTGAGAGAAGAGAAGTGTAGGTTAATTTGTAGTTGGAATCAGATTTTCAGATGTTTAGGCTAAATAATCAACTGATTTATAAGGGGGAAGGGCTAACCTACACCATTAGTATTCCAGATTTAATTCTATTATTTTTGTTCTATTGTGGTTTAATATGTCTGTAGTGAAAGAAAGCACTGCCATAGAAGACGAAGAAGGTCATCACAGGTATCACATTTTGTCTGAGGTTGTCCAATGTAGATATGTTGGACCAATCCCGATCTCCACACTCATAGACTTTGCCTTACCCACAACTACATGATACAATAGGAATATCTAAAAAGCGTTTTAAACCGCGTAGTAAATAAGAAGCATCGGCACAGGCAAATTACACTAACACAGAATGACTACATTAGGCCTAAAGTTCAACTCTTCCTTGAGCAAACAATATTGCACACAGAAGCACATTTTGAGAGGGAAATACATCTGAGTGTCCTTTTTAGGTTCAATCGTGAACAAACTTTTTGTTACAACTATTTCTTTCTTAAGTTTTTCCAAAGCCTCAGCTTGTTAATGTCTCGAGACACTGGAATAACACAGGTCTGTTGCAGATCAATCTGCATCTTAGTGGAATATATGTATTTAAATAAAGAAAGCTTCCTTAGGTATAGTAATATCACTGCTCTTAAATCAATCTGTCACATGACCTTCCACATTGCCTCTTCTGTGTAATTCTGTACACAGACATTTATTTATTTTTTACTCTGATATCCTTTTGCTCTCCTCTGTGTAAGTCTCTCCATCTGTTCCCTTCTGCCGTTCTCCCTCTCTTTCAGTATGTCGTCTTGAGTGCTTCCCTCTCCATCTGCGGCTGTCTGTCATTTCTGAACATATCGGTGCCATCTGGTGGACGCTCCAATCCAGAGTGATGCATGGTACTGTAGCACAAGAGCATTCAGTTTGAGCATGCTGAGCCCAGCAGGAGTTAGAGGCTCTAATCCTCGCACTGTTTGTTCATTTTTTTACTCATTGAGGTGTGCTGATTATTGCTGTCAATATCTGCAGGGAGGATATATGCATACAATTCTTACTTTATTGTTCTGGGACTTCAAACCTCCACATGGTATTCAAGAAGCACTTTGAAATATTTATTTTATTTTATTTTGACTCGGCTTCTTAGTCTATTAGTTTGTTGGTCTGTCAACAGGATTACAGAGTCAACTTCGTTTTTAATAAATTATGTTTATCTTTTGGTAATATTTGGCCACTTGAGGTCAGCAAAGAGAAATTGTGACATTTTGACTCATGACCACAATTTAGGACAGGGGTGGGGAACCTCCGGCCTCCGGGCCGTATACGGCCGCCCTCGAGACCATTTGGTACGGCCCTCGAGGTAATTTATAAACACACGCAAAAAAGAAAAAAATTCAAGAAATCTAGACCGCAAAATAATTAAACAAGCTTGTTTTTCCTGGCCAAGGTCAGGGTCCTTGAACACAACACGAGCCTAACGTGTCATCACGTGGTATATGTCTCGTCTGACAGGAGTGTAGTTCTAACGGAGAGCACCAGAACGCGGCTCCGGGCCGGGACTTCACAAATTGCAATACCCATAAGGAGCTGTACACATGCCGCAGTTTTTGCGTGGCTGTGTCTTTAGTTGAAAGCCCAGTGGCGATCTGTTCATCTGTCATACTGATCATACAGTCAATAACGTTGTTGTTATTAGCTTCTGGTTAGCTAGCTATGCTAACGAATATAAGAAGCTTTTTCTCCAACCAGTGAGGTAAAGGCACATCTTTATATGATCATTATAGTTATAGAAAAATAAGAGAATAAAGTAAACAGGTATACAATACTAATATGACAGTAAAAAAAAGTTGTTATTAATAAACAAGAATACAGTTTAAAAGGGAAGTGATTTGTAAAATATCCATAAAAAAAAAAATCTGCTTACTGTTCTGTTTCATATGGGTGTTGAGAGATGTATCCATAGATCTCTTCATGTTGCTCTCAAAGTGCACCAGATTGATGCTTTTAACTTCAACATTTAAAAAAAATCTTCCTGGTGGTGCATGCCCCCAAACCCCCCTAGATGAGGTTAGATCCCACCCCCCCCACACTTAAATCATGTCCACATGGATATGAAACTAAATACATTTGCACACATCTTGTGTCCATATCTTTCTGTTTTGGTGGTCATGCCACGGTGCATGAATGCGCGGGTCATGGTCAAATATCTGGATTAAGAGGTTGCTTTTTCTTTGCACAGCATGAAAGAAACGCGAAATGAATGGGCTGTGATTTGAGTTTTTTAAGCAGACGTTGAGTTCAATAATTTGTATGGCCCTCAAAGGATGTTGTAAAAATTGAAATGGCCCTTGAGAGAAAAAAGGTTCCCCACCCCTGATTTAAGATGATGTGTCAACTTGTTAGCAAGCAGTTCAGATCCAACAGTTATGGAACAACATTATTTTAACATCGAGTCATGTTTCTGAACACTTGTTAAATGTGTTTCTAATATTAACTGTCTTAAAGCTCTGTTTTGGGTCTCCACAAACACTCCACGAATAGTCATCAAAAAGTCACCAAAGCCGCTTAATCTGTTAAACTGCTGAAGCTTAAATAAAGATGCATACTCATATCTTGTTTACAAACATGTTTGCCATACCTTCCACATTTGATAATATGCCAATGTTCTGTTCACACCTTTTTTCTGCTGCCCCCAAGTGGCCAAAGCAAATCAGTTATGAAGTTTAAACCTCAGTCAGTGCTTAGCAAACTAGGTATGTTTTTATTTTACTAGGTACATAATATTTTATTTGCTTTTATTGAGAAATGTGTGTTTCAAGTTTGTAATTTAAAACGAATTAAAAGGAAATGTTTAGTTATACTAACCTCACTGATGTGTTCATCACTTAGCCTCAAATTACTGGCATATGGTTTTGAAATTTGTGGTATGTTTCAAACATTCAAAAGGCCAGATCATCTCATATTTTAGAAAAGCTAACTTGCTTTCTTACTAGCTAAGTCCGTTGGTCGCAATAGCTATGCAACACATGACAGAAACTGTGTGTATATATTTAAAATAACTAACAGTTGATCTCTAAGAATTTGCTTATTTTCTGAGACTAACCAAAAATTTGTTTAACAAAGCGTAATCCTCCACTAAATGGAAACCCAGTTATAACTATGCTGAACTTGAACTTATTAAGAGCTCTAACAACCTGAGAGAGAAAACAAATAGCTGTCACCCTTGTTTCCGCTGCTTCTCTGTATTTTAATTCCACTAAAGTATTCCAATTTAGCCTTACTGCGTGAAATCCAAAAAATACCTTTTTGTAGCAATCATGTCAGATAGTTGTGATAAATGCTTCAAGGTGGACTAAAATGGCTGCCGCTGCACATTGTAGCAGAAAAGTAATCTCATATGTCTGCGAGCCCACTGTGTTCTTAACATCTTAATTAGACGACACATTAAATTGCTGAGAGGTACAGTCTTTCTTATCCCGTTCAGAGAGACCAAGGATACGAAGCTGCTCAGAAAAAAAAACTGAATGGGAGCTGAAGCCTACTGAAATACACATCAGCTAAATCAGTCATCTCGCAGGTCTGTCTACAAGTCCGGCAAGTTTTAATGAATTAACTTTTTTAATTGGGCCATGTTTTGACAACCATAGATCCCATCCGAGCTGATGCAGTTTTTTACCCTTGCTCGTAGCTCTGGCCTTGCGTACATCTGAAGAGCTACTTAATCAGCACGCTCAATCAGATTCAGTTTTACACAAAAGTTTTCATTAGCGGTGTTTTTCTTAATCTGTGTGCCTTTTGTCAAAGTCACGAGAGAGATCGGGGCGAGATAGAGAGAAGCTGACGACTCGGTCCTCCCCTCCGTTTCCTCTTCCTCCTCGTCTTGTGTTTCGATGAGTCATCATCAGGTGACTGTGCCATATTCTCATCAGCGCTCTGCACCTGCTGCTGCTTTATACACTGTTACTCTGACAAACACCAAAGATAATGAAGGTTGAAAGGTAGACGTAGCCTCTCCTCGCCAAAAATAACAACAACAACAACAGTGCCCAGTCTCATGGTGCATTTGGGTTGATGATGAAATGTAGTCCGAATTAATTATCAGTTCATTTGAAAAGCTGAAAACAGATCTCTGGCTCCCTGTTGACCAGCTGCCTTAATATTCGCTTGAACAATTTCTACAGATATCTGTAAATAAACAGGTGTTTAAATCCTTGCACTGAACAGGCACACCATGAACG
This sequence comes from Notothenia coriiceps, assembly GCF_000735185.1. NCBI lineage: Eukaryota > Metazoa > Chordata > Actinopteri > Perciformes > Nototheniidae > Notothenia > Notothenia coriiceps. Next base: position 19,210 of record NW_011363374.1, on the reverse strand, counting down.
TTCTAATGAAGGCTAATTTCAAATAAAAATACTGTCATGAGGAGAACTTATTTGCTGAAACTGAACTGGTCAAAGCACCACAAAATATGCAACGGTGCAGACCTTGAACCATGGAGAGAAAACAAGTTCATAATAATTTTTAAACACCACAATAATAATGTTTTGAATAATTGGTGGAATAACCCTGATTTATAATCATAGCTTAAAATGCTGTAATACGATTTCCTTCCTCTTTTCTGACATTGCCATGAGTGTAATTTTGCTGAAATATTTCAAAAGAGCATACAATAACTGGAACGTTATTTTTTCTTATAAAGTACTTGAAATGATTCACAACTAACATATCATTGATGAGTATTGAAATGCAACAATTTCTATAACCCATTATAAACTTTTATGCGATGACACTTCCTACATGGATTTTCTTCCACAGGTAAATGTACAAGACGATGCCTTGGAAAGAGGTCGGGGTACAGTGGAACCAAAGTGGTGAGAACAGTAATGAGTGAGAGCAAGCAGAATGAGCAAGCTGTGAACATTTTTAAATGGTTTTTCTTTTTTTGATGATGATGAGCAGGTCTTATCACGCAGACTGCAAGTCCATTTCAATTCAACAACCAGCACAAAGAAAAACCTTCACCGAACGGGGGACAACTCTCATCCGGACCAAGAGCGGATGAGAGTAATTGGAAAGCTTAATTGGGGAGATGGCATCTTGTTAATTGAATTAGCAGCAAAAAAAAAAAAAGAGAAACTGCCAATTCATGACAATGTCATACAGTGACATAGAGAGGGAAAGAAAGTGAAGAGAAAGAGATAGGGAGTGAGAAAAGCTGAAAGACACATGGAGAAGAAAAGAGCTGTAGACAGGCAGATATGAGTGTCAACAGCAGCTGAAGAGAGGAGAAGAGATGGACAAGAGGACTCGACTTGAATGAGGGATTGACTTATTTAAGAGGATAGGGGAGCTGGAGAGGAAATGTGAGGCTGTGAATGGATAAGGAGAAGGGACAGTGAAATAAAAAGGATGTACTGGCATTTAATATAGCCAATAAAGGATCATGTCAGAATGATGTCAAGGTTACTGTTTATATGCACAGAGGTAGAAGACGCATACACCGGCACACAGACTCATGTACATACACCTATAGAGTGGAGGAGTGCAGCCCCTGCATCTCAAGGGGGGAAACCCCAGGGAGAAAGCTCATAGAAGATTACTGTTACACTGTTACAGCTAAGTGAACTGTGTCCAATTGCAAAGACATCAATGTCAAGATGTGTGTGTGTGTGTGTGTGTGTGTGTGTGTGTGTGTGTGTGTGTGTGTGTGTGTGTGTGTGTTGCATTTCCAGTGAGAGTTTTAACTGTATTCAAAGACCTCAACACAATCATAAACAAAAACGTACACCTTTAGACAAATGTAATCAAAGACATTTTACTCTCTATTTAACCTTCACTCTCTTATTCTGATGGAGTCTCTGCTTTTTGTTGACCTAAATTACAGTAAGCTAACAAGGCCAGTCGTTATCTGAAAATAATGAAGACAAATGTTTTGAAAACCTTAACGAACGAAGTAGAAGTATTGAAGGGCTTTATAGTCAAGAGGATTTGAAGTTTCGACATGTATAGTTTATGGTTACCACTCACGAAGTAGGACAATGCTGCAGCAGGTGGATATTGTTAAATAGAAAAAAGTTAAAGGTCCCATGTCATGGCCATTTCTACTGATCATAATTCCATTGTTGAGGTATACTAGAATAGATTTACATTGTTCAATGTTCCAAAATCGCATTGGTTTCTCATACAGCATCTCTGTATATCAGTGGCGAGCCGTGACTTTTATACCTAGGCCCTCTGACCCCCACCCCTTCCCTCGAGTTATTAGGTCACAGCTTATACTTCAGCGGAATATCAAAACAATGGCCCGGGGTGCAAAACGCATCAATGAAAGC
>NW_011363374.1:0-17244 GCF_000735185.1 Notothenia coriiceps | reverse complement strand
TTACTATTAGATCTGGCCCGCCGGTATATTGCACGCACACCTTCACTCCATCCTGAGGGTCTCCTCAGCTCAGAGCCTGAGCCCAAACATTGATGACCTTGCACCAGTGGCGAGCCGTCAGGGCCCTCTAGGCCCTCTGTGAGAGCCTAAGATATTCTACAAATAATATTAAAACATTAAAAAATATATATTGTTTTTAATTTTTTTTAATATTTTTTTTAGTTATATTTTTCATTAGTTTTACCAAAATAACTTGATTTAATTTTATTTAAAATAACATTTCCAAAGAAATAAATCCTTCGAATCTGCCTATTCAGTTTCTGTTGGAATGTGAAGGGTTAAATGAAAGAAGCTCGTCTCTGCTAGTTACTGTGAAGAGAGGAGCTGTTGGACGTCCAGGCGGTCCAGCTATGAATTCACAGAGGGCCCAGCCATAGTAACTGAACGAGAGAGTAATGTCAAATGACAGTACAATTGACCAATCATATCTTCCCTCTAAATGGGTGGGTGTTATTATCGCGGACTTTATGACAAGTTCCGCCCGCTGTGAAACTTTTCTTGTTTCCATAGCAACAACAACTTCCTGTCAACAGCGTTAACTCGCCTTCAAAATAAAAGCATGCCAAATTACATTTAAGAAATACAACTGCAACGAAAGTAACAAACACAATGCAATATCCTTTTCAATTTCAAAGAACACAAATAGGATTATTTACAAGTGTTGTTTTGTGTGGTAGAGGGTTGCTTTCATTGATGCGTTTTGCACNTTTTTGGCCTTGATGTATTCACTGAATAATTAAGTAAATGTAACACCCTTTACACCCCGGTTACACGTTTCATTTGCCCTGTACGATGGGTGCTGTAAGACTTACAGCACCCATCGTACAGGGCAAATGAAACGTGTAACCGGGGTGTAAAGGGTGTTACATTTACTTAATTATTCAGTGAATACATCAAGGCCAAAAATTAGGATGAGCACCAACGGTCGAAAAAAATGTTTTCCCTCCCAGAACTACCAGCGCAGCGCCTCCCCAGATCTGGCGCCCTAGGCGAACATCAACGCCAGTGCTACGGACCGGCCCTGAGTTCATATGCAGCTCGCAAATATCTTTGTCTCTCTTCTCTCTCCTCTCTACTCTCTCCTCTCTTCTCTCTATCCTCTTCTCTCTTCTCCCTTCTCTCTCTTCTCTCTTCCCCTCTCTCTCTCTCTCCCTCTCTCAATGTTGGTACGCAAATGCGCCTTTTTTCAAATGACCCGGTGCTATTTTTATGGCAGTTATTTGCAGCCCTGCATATAAGGGTATAATTAGTGTGGTTACTCCATGTTCCAGCCAGAGTGCAGATATCACCATTAGATTCACAAACCTGAAACATCATCCATTTCTTCACTACTGGTGNGTAAGAGTCACGTTTCCCCACACTCTGAGTGGATGCAGTCACAGCCAATCGGAGTCTGATTCAGAGGGTTGCCAGTCAGTTCCGTTGCTATGGTTCCGTTGTTATGTGTACTGAAACGAGAGCCGGTATAATTCCACGCGCAAAAACTAAATAAAAATTGGAACACGTTATTTTAGTGTCTTAAAAATAGACTGAGGTATGAAGGGTTAACGTTACATCTTAGTATAATTTTTAGTCATGTTCTGTATAAATACCAACATATAAGGTTATACTTAGTGTGGTTACTCCATGTTTACTAGCTATAACATTAATGTTACATCACTCTCGCAGATATCACCATTAGATTCACAAACCTGAAACATCCTCCATTTCTTCACTGCTGGTGATGACATTGTTGTCAGCTGCTGACACTGCTGCTGCTGCTGCAGCTTGTGGCGCCTGCTTCGATGAAAATAACTTTCTAATATCCATAACTTTATAGGCTATTAGCTTAAAACTTGTCAGGCACTAGGAAGGATCACTTCTTCTTCTTCAGGGCCGGGAAGGCTACGCAGTACGCAGGCTAATTTCCCGCAGCGGCTGCCTCTCTGGTGGACTCTGTTACTGCACATAACTCATGAGACATTTAAAAAAAAAAAAAATTGTAATTTATTCTTTTAGTGAAACATCCGGGGCTTTTCAGAAAACATCCAGGGCTTGAGCCCAAGTAGCCACCCCCTAGCGCCGCCACTGTACTGTACGCATTCTCTCCTTAACTCACCTTCCTCTCTTATCTCTCTCTTCCTTTACTCCCCCATTGCCCTCATACTTAATATCTATACATACATGTCACCTCTCTGTGACTGTCTGTCTTTCTATCCCTTCCTCTTTTCCCTCTCCTTTCCCGTCCCCACATCCCTCCAGCCTCCTTTGTCCCTGTCTATCAAAAGAGCGCTTCTTGAATAGCAGGATGTTGCTGCATAACAGTAACCATTATGCAAATCTATCATTATTCTGTGTATCAAAAAAAGCTTTCTTTGTCAGGGTCAGAACAAATCTCCATTGGGTGATATTCATAAGAAAGGAAAGAGTAGATATAGTTAATTGAAAAAAAAATGTTTACGCAAGTGTGACATTTTTATAAAACCCAATTTCATTAGTTTTGTTATGTTCTACAATCACATAGAAAGTGAATACTGTATTTAGTAGCCATGAAAGCTTTGCCATTTTGATGATTTTCCGGTGGCACTTTTTTTTTTTTTTTAAATAACAGTGTATCAAATCAAAATGGAAAAGGGAGCACTCGTAGGGATGAAGCTTTAGAGGACAAACGCCTGAATCTGCAGCTCTTCTCTCCACGCAGAGCTTATAATAACTTTCAGCTCATTGTATTGCTACCTGGCCCACAACTTTACTCTTCTGCTTTAGTCCCACAGTTCCTATTGTATACTGTCATTTTGAAGCTTTAGCGAAGCAACTCTTGAAACCCACCTACCTGTTACTCCTGTTTTCATACATTTCTTAATAAACGTCAGTGGCGAAAAAGAAGAGAAACTTAATGGTGTTAGGCTTTTGTGAAACAGCAACACATGAATATCTCGCTCAAGTTGAAATGTTTTGGGAATATGCAAATGTTAGACCCCCACACACACAACAACACAGACTATAACACCCCTTGTTGTGTAATAGCAATGATGTGCAATATGTGCAATAATGCAATATATATGCTGTTAATAACTGTGCAATACATACCTGGCTGCTACAGTATATCTCAGAACTGTTACAGGATGTGTATTTTGTAAATTGTGTAATTTAAAAACAAATGTTGTATCTTTAATATTTTTTAATGCATGCTTCTTGGGTAATATTAAGCTGTCTGTGGCTCTTTTCTTGCTGTAACAAATGCAAATGTCCCCTCTGTGGGACGAATAAAGCTATTCTCATTCTGATTGCACTGTTTGTTTCACATTCACATCGCTTGGGATTTGGTGTGAACACATCACGGAGCGTCTCCTCATCCAAGTGAGCTACCAGGACGCCCCTTAATATGATCATTTTATCAGTTAACTAGAACCATTTATTGTGTGTACATTTTGTACAATTCCTACTTGTGACTTGAACATGTTTGGTATTCCGGTTTTGAAGATATTGTTCACATTTTTCGCAATTAAATAATTAAAAGATTAGTTCTGAAAAAAGCGTGCACAGAGACTCAAATGTGAGTAGAAAGACAGTGGCTCCTGCTGAGTGTTTTATTTTGAGTGAGGAAGGAAATTGGAAATTATGCAAAAAGAGAAAAAGTGACTGGAGGGAGAAGAAAGGGGGAGGAGAAGGAAAGAGAAGAGTTATGATGAGGATGTTTGCTCCATGAAATGCTCCAAAGCAATCAACTGAAGCAAATTAATGCCTCTTACTCTGTGGAGAGAGCAAGGATATAATGATAACACGGAAAATAGAGGAGTGTTTGGAAATGAGAAATTTTAGAGAAATATAGGAGAGAAAAGTGATAAAAACATCCGTGTTTTGTTTTGGTGAGGAGGCCGTGGCTGACACAGATGTGCATACTGCCTATCAATCACTCTGGATTGTGTTTCTCCTCTTCACATCCTCTTCACCTTCTGCTTACGTCGTTTCCTCTTCACTTTCCTCTTGTCCCTTTTTATCTCTCCTAATTCCTCTTTCTTTTCTCTGTCCTCTGTGTCTATTTCCTCCATAATCTTCCTCTTCACTTCTGTATCCCTCTTCTCCTCTTTACCTCCCTGTCTCCTCCTCTTCTTCTGTGATTTCTATCCTCTCGTCTTCCTCTCGTCTTCCTCACTTTTCTAACCCTCCAGACGCATCGACGAGCTGCGAGTGTGTCTGCATACGGCATGCTTGTAAGCAACTCCGCATGTGTGTGACAGTAGAGACGGATTGGTCTGTATTTAGGGAAGCAGAATATCAATAAACAGCAAAAAGGGAAGCGTCCTCTCTTCCTCTGTCTCTTTCTCTCTCTCTCACACACACACACACACACACACACACACACACACACACACACACACACACACACACACACACACTGCGATAGCTAGTGGAGTGTGCACGGGGTCGTTCAGGAGTGTGGTGTGCTGCGTGCCATTGTGTAGCGCCACAGGTTGCTAACAAGGGGTTGAGAAATGGGCCGCTCCCCAGAGTAGGCGAGGATTGATCACTCGATACCTCTCTGATGTTCTCGTCTCCTCTCCCTCTTCTCTCGTGTTTCCATTCTCTTCCTCTCCTCATCTTATGCTTTCTCCTGTTATTGTATACTGTCTTCTTTTTTTCTCAGTTCTCACTTCCTGTCTTTAACTTCTCTATTTTTTCACAAGGACTAATTTGCCTCCTAAACTCCTACTTCTCCTCGCACATTTCCTTTCCTCGTTGTCTTTACCTCCAGTTTTGAATCCTCTCTTTTCGCTCTTTTCCCTACAGCATGAATACTTCCTCTCTATTCTTCTTTTACTCTTCTTACCACTAACTTCCTCTGCCCATGTCTCTCTTCTCAGTCTCTCCAATTCTCTGTCTCTCTTCTCCTCTCCTCACCTTCATTCTCTCGTGTCTCCTCTTTTCTCTTCATCCCCCCCTGACAGCAATAGAGGCTGTCCAATAAAACAGGCATAAAAACGCAATCCCTGTCTCGGTTCAATTTACACACACACAAACACGCAAACACTCACACACACGCAGCACCAACATAAATCAGACATAAAAAGCCAATCCCTGTCTGCAGTCAATTTCCATAAAGATACAAGGGGGATGCTCCAGGAAGAGATGAGATGGGATTGAATGTATATAATGTAAAATGTAAAATGTGGGTGTATGTGTGTAAGTCAGTTCTGTTTACTTATATTGTACATGCAGTGACGGTGTATTACCTTCCAGGTGCGTATCTTAATGCACATTTTCCTGTGTGTGTGTTTATCAGCTCCCAGGTGGTGTAGACCATGGGTGTAGACACAGTGTGAATTCTAGTGGCTGTCGTTATGCTAATGATCCCTGTTTACATCACACATCACACCACAGGCTTCGTCACATTATCCCCATGGGACACACACACACCCATCACGCACACACTTTCCCATCTTCACCCACACACACACAGCTGGGCACATTCACATACACTTGAGCATCTACATACAGGTTTTGATACAAAAACATATTTCTTCAGTAACCATAAACACACACACGCACTGCAGGATTCCCTCACCTAAACACAAATGCAAATATATGCATAGCTAGCTGGAAGCAGACCTTCTCCCACACTGGAGTTGCCTCTCCCAATGAGGCTGACATGTTTGCAGCGCTGTCACCAAATCAACCATACCATCAGCACAGATTAACATACAGTACATTAATTTGCTGTGACAGGGGAAAGCCACGCTCATTTACACTAATGTTTAACGCATAGAGAATAGAGAGCGCAGGGACACACCCACCTGTCTCTGACACACACACGTACACACATGCCGATGAGGACAGTGCGACCTGTGTGAGCTTAAAGCTACACACCACTTTGCTGTAATAGCTAGTACATCTAATCCTATTTCCATTAGGTGTATGCTCCTGAAATTAGTGTGTGGGTGTGTGTGCTTGTGTGTGTGTATCTATATGTGTGTGTGTATCTATGTGTGTGTGTGAGGACTGAGATAGTGTCTATATGAGCCTATGCTTTAGGGCCAGTTGGCAGAAGAAAGTTTGAGCGTGTGTGCATGTGAATGTGTCCACTTCCTAATTCTTTTTCTGAGCAGTGAAGTGCTGAATCAGCAAATTCCTGATAGACCTGCTCAGCCCTGGCCAGTACTTTAATTCGCCAATCACAGTTCACACACACACGCATGCGTTCTGAGTCATACATAAGGTCACACAGAAAGGCACAAACACAACTTATGCAGAAAATCAATCGGTCAATCCAACTCAGTCCTTCAGAATCCTGCTTTTCTGGTTCTGCGTATATGTTCTCTGCTAATAAGTGTCAAACGTACACATTTGCAATTTAAATTCCCTGCAGTGATGAAATTGTTCTTTTTTGTGTGTGGCTAAAACAACACACGGACTGAAAATGCTGTTATTGTGGAGAAAAGCAGGTGCTTCTACCTGTGGTGCTTAGAAACGTGCCTCCCTACCCTTAGCTTTGCAAACCAAGGAGCCCCAGCTGCGTGGACATCTGAAATGACAAGTGACTTCAAAGTTCATCTCCTGCAGTGTCAAAAGTATCGCTTTTGTATCCACAGACAGGAAATCATTAGTTGCATTGAAGGGTTTCATTTGAAGAGTTTCATATGCAATGTAAAATCTTAAGTGAAGTGAATTTAGTGGAAGGTCAATAGGCTGTTCATCCTCTAATGATGCCATAACTAATTTCATCATTGAAATGCTGAATAGTTGAGCAGACTTTTAATGAGTATGAATTATTAAAGTTTATTATTTTGGTATGTAGATGCTGATTACCCGATTTTATTATGGTGGACTTACGTTAGCATTGTCTACCAAGACGCATGTTTAATTATACTGTGGGGACATTTTACTGATTTCCAACCTTGTCTACTGTGTGAAAAACGCTTGCAGATATTTTCTGTGTTTTCTCTGACCACATTGGCCAATTTGTTGATGACGTGGCAGTGAAGATCTAAAAAGTACTTCAGCTTAGATTTCTGCTCTCTACCTCTGGGTAGCAAGAGAGAGTGCTTTAGATGCTGTTCAAAAGAAGATCTGTATTATCTTTGCTTGTAATGCAAACATTATATGTTGGATGTGAAGTTGTAGAACCCAGATGTGCATTGGCAACCTTTGTATCAAAGATGTAATTGTGTACCTCGATTAGCACAACATAATTCCAAGGTCTATTAAAAATCCATCCTCCTGCTTTTTTCTAAAGGCCCAAGGAGAACATTGATATTCTTTTAGTAAAATGGAACAAAATGCAATCAGGCTACTCAGTGGAATCTGAACAGGATGTAACAACTGCTATTCTCAGAGCTTTGATTGAAAAATGTAAAACTCCACCAACAAATCTTTACCACGGACATTAGGAAAAAACTCAGAAAGAGCAGCATAGAAGGGATCCATATTCCTGCAATAGATGCGCCTCATAAATGCAGATGATAATGACATTCCAGAATCTAATACTTAACTATTCTTCAGACCCTAGAGGCTTGCACATTAATCTACTCAGCTCTCCATGTATTTTCTCTTAACATGTTAGCAACGTTGGAGGTACAGTCATCCAATTATCCAATCAGTGCGCTCACTGTTGGGCATATCACCCACTATGCACCTCTTCACCTCCCTCACTCACCTTCACAGTCAATTTAACACACCCCCCTTTCATATCCCCTCGCTATCCCCCACTCCTCTGAAGTCACATCAGAATTACATCTTCATTCTCTTCTGCGGTATCAAATACAATGCTGGGACTGAAGTGCTCCAGTATTACCATTTAATTTCACCTTCCCACGTGTTCCAGTCTCAGGTCGCGAGTGGGAGTCCAGTGGATATAAGGTTAACTTCATGCCATCCAACCTCTCCTTACCAAGCAGTTCCTACTTTACTTCCTAACTTTCTATCACAATGTAGAAGTAGCAGTATAACGGAGTTGCTGTAAGTGGCTACCTTCTTCAGCAAATTCATTCCTGATTATTAAACAGCAGAAACCTGTAATGAAATCATAACGTAAAACTCACAGGGACTGTTGTGGCCTCGGGGTGTATTTTTCATTTTCAATTTCAAGAAAGTCATCTACTAGGAAGCGCTCGAGCCACCGTGGCTGATTTTCTGATGAACACGATCAAACAGAGGGAAAGAAAAGAGCAGACTGAGAACAAATTTGCAGAAAATTCCCTCTAATGTCTTTTTACTTCTTGTGGTGTCATCACTCATCTAAAATACTTTGTTATTTCCCTAAGTCTTTTTCTCCTTTTGATATGCATCTTGACCTAGAAGTGTAGGGAGTGTTTAGCCTACACTCCCAGCTTGTAATGACTTCTGTTTTGTATTTTGGTGTCATTTCCGTTCTGACACATTTGACGCAGAAAAAAAATCACTGTCGCTCTGAGACGCCATATTTTGATGTGAGTTGAAAAGCCAATATTGTACAAGGGCTTTGCATTTTCAGGACTCAGCTTTAATTCACTTCAGAGTTAACTGCAGTGCACAAATCCTCATAGACAGCCCTGTTATTGCTTATTAAAAGAGTAGTACAAGCACCTTACATCTGATCACCAATCAGTCTATCCCATCACCGCTCTCATTTGCTACCTCATGTCACTCCTGCATCTGATTCTGAGGGATAATGTTGATTTATCGGACAAGTTGTTAAAGTAATGACGAGATGGATGGATGGCAGAAAAAGGAAGGACACATATACTACAGGACACATGCAGTAAATAACATCAAGAACAGAATGTGAGGTTGTATAAAGATGGAGAGTATATGTTAGGAGAGTAAAGATAAGAGGACCATATACAAAAAAAACATCTGAGCAGATGTACTTTAAATGTTAAATAATTAAATATTTGATATTAACATATATTGTTTTTTTTATCCTTACCAAAAACTATCAATGTTGACATTGTACATGTTTTCCTTAACAAGGTGTATACCATTTATTCGTGTACACACTCACGGAAACATTTACATGTCTTGTTTCCTCTTTTCAGACATAAATGTAAGGTGGGAGAAGCCGCCTTTGGATCGCTTAGTTGTGATCCCTTAATTAGTATCTTATTGGAAATTGGTGTTATTAATTTTCAATCAACAGTGTGTGATTTGAATCTTCTTATGTATATTGCTTAATTAACATAAAACAATGATGGAAAAAGTTGGCTTAATGTTTTCCAGATAGATGCAGCAGTATATTTTGATCAATGTGCACAAACATTGTAGAAGGAAAAGAGAGGAAAAGAAGACTGAGTTTCAAATGCAATTCAAGTTTAAAATCCTTTTAGAGAGATTTAAATATCCAGTGCAATGTTTCGGGGCACCAGGCCCTTATTCCGACTTCTTACCTTTTTTGTATTGGTGAGGAAGACGGAGACAATTCTATTCCCTCATTTTAAGTGAGCTACAAAGAGCTACTGAACTCTGAACTATATGCAGGTAAGTGGAGTTTTTCTCAGACTGAATTAAAGACAGCGGCGAGCATTTACAAGAGTTGGCTCTTTCATGTTTGATTGGACATATGGGTCACGTCTGGGTCTTAAAATTATCATTTTCTGATGTAATTGGTAATACTCTGTTGTTTACAACTAAAACGCTGGTATGATTACAAACACGTCGGCACTGGTTAGCAGTCAGGAAGTAAAAGCTATCTGAGAGAACACTACATTACATTAACATAAGGCATAGAGAGAGAGAAGCAGAAGATGCAAAGGCTGAGTTAGGAAGAAAACACTAGTGTGCAAGTGATTTTTTATTATTTTCTAAAGAAACCAGAAGTTTGAGATAGAATATTAAATATTTTTTTCCAAGGTGAGGACGTATGTGTGTATAGAAAGTAGAAGTAGAGCTGCCCAACATGACAAACATCAGGCACCCACATGACGAGCTGAACCATGACCTGGAGGTCTGTGCAGAGCAGATTCTGACATGAGATAGGGACCTGAATATGTCCTGTGATGAAAACTATTACAGTGTGTCGATATGAGCACAACACTATGGGAAAACCTTTCACCTCTAATGGAGAGTTTCTTAAAGTTCTGGTTGACCATGAACTTTTGAGTCCTGACCATGTCTGTCTTCACTAATAAGTAATGAACCTTGTCTAGTTCCAACACCACATTACATTATGTAATAACGTTTCAACTCTAAGGGAGTCAGGCTGTTATTGTGTAGAAAAAAATAATTCAAGATGAACGGGTTGTGTGGGTGCCTTTTGGTGAACTTTCCCTGCAACTATTGGACTGAAATTATGGAATTTGTTGTGGGTAATTGAACTGATGTGAGATGACTTCCAGGACCACATCAGTTTCTCAACCATACTGTATGAGTAACTGTAAAGGCATTGTTTCCCAAAAACTTGGAACAATTCTGAAATACTGGGCAGCATTTAACCAGGTGACTATTTTCTTTATTATGTGACTTGGTTGAATACTCAATTGCTATTTCTCAATTTCAACATTCTTATTTGTTGGAAGAAGATTACTGATATGTTAAACACATTGCTGAGGACACTCTAACCATAGACTACGTCCAATCAGCAGAAGGAAGTCCGGTACATTTAAAGACAACTGTGGCAAAAATATTATTACACATTATATTGAATTTCCTCCATCAAAGCAAAGACAATGGACTTTAAAAAAAAAATCATATTGTAAATATATTTGCACCAGCGATGCACTGTCGCAAGCAAATAAAATGGTATGGGCTTTTACAGTGTTAATACAATTGTTGACTGAATTTGACGGATAAGGGGCAGAAACACAGGAAGGAAAAGGGAAGGACACTTGCTGAGATATGAGAGTGAGGGTCTACTGGGATGTCTAGCCCCTGCCTAATGAAATAGTCAATAGCTGTAGATTCCCCTTTCCCATACAAATGATCATTTACTATTGTAAGAACAAAATAAATCATGGTTAAACAACGAAAAAACATATTAAGAGTTAGTTACTCTTATGAACATGAGCTATTAAGTCAAATAAAAAAGTTATTATTTTAATGTGACTCGTGCAGAGAGTCAGCAAAAGGGAAACTGGTATTTCATGGTGAGCAATATTAACTGCAGTAATTTAAGCTCTTAACCTGGTTAAACACAAATGTGGTCCATTAAAAGTCTCTACACAGTCATTATTTATTAGCCATGCATACATAAAGCGTATCCATGATAAAAGGCTCTTGTAGCAGCTGGGAAAACACACGGCAGGTTTGATAGGTATTGATATACAATTGGATTCATTATCCAAACCGAGCAACTCTTACAATCCTTAAAATGAAGTAAACTCAACGATTACAATCATTTAATTATATATCCATAGTGTATTATATATAATATCAACAATTTTATCAGTAGATAGTTTCATCATAATAATGCTGTGTGGTAAGTGTGCATGCACCTTAATATGTATTTTTTGTTTTTGTTCACTGTAGGGATCACTATAAACATTAACCACGGAATCTCACAATTTTCGCTGCAATGTGTCTCTGATTCCTGCAGAGACTGTGTGTGTGTGTGTGTGTGTGTGTGTGTGTGTGTGTGTGTGTGTGTGTGTGTGTGTGTGTGTGCATTCCCCTCTGTAAATCAGCATCAGTTTGTGTCTATGTATGCTTGAGGAAGCATTCTGTGTGTGTGTGTGTGTGTGTGTATATACGTGTGTTTGTGCATCTTCAGCCTTAATTTGATGTCTAAATAAGTGGTTCCTGCCCCCAGGGGTTCCCTAGCAATATATCACAGCAGCAACAATGGAACTGCCGTTGTCATCGTCCCCGGAGACCATCCGCTCGCCCGCTCATGCATGGCCTTGTGGGAAATGCGGACCAGAAGAACAACGCACCAATGCTAAATAATATGTGCGTGCACATAAACACACACACACACACACGCTCAAACACACTCTCTGATATGTGCTCACATAGAACCCGTGACCTGCTCATTTATTTTCATTTTCATTTCATACCTTCACTCTGTTTTTTTTGTCTTTCCTCACTCTCTCCTCACATCTTATCTATCTCTCCCTTTTTCTTCCCCAAATCCATCTTCCCAAGGTGAGGTGTTTGACACTTGCTTTAGGTAAAATGTTTTCCAGTGAAGTTGCCGACACAACAAGAAGGGAATATTAAGACGACCTCCCCTTGGATAGATCTAGTGAGGGAGGAGAGACAGAAAGAAAGAATGCAGACAGAAAGGTGAAAGAAGGAAGACTACTACAGGAAGTTGTGTAATGGAAGCACAGACCACAGTTTGGACCTATTTTTGCAGTTGCACAGCTGTACAGTGAGCTAAACAATAAGGATGTAAAAAAAATATTGACACAGTTGATTATTACAAAATAATGTTTTGTGATGCTGTAACAATCCTAAAAAATACTGCCAATAATGTGTGGGAAGCAGTAGCTCAGATGGCACAACACATAATTGTACTTAATTGTTGGATGTCCATGTTGGATGAGTGATGTCATAACGACTGGCCATAAGAAGAGTACCCAATGATAAACATGTGTTTGGGACTAGAAGTGATCTTCCCCTGGTGCCTAGTAGTCTAACTAATTGAAATCTGCAGGAGTAGAGCTAATAAACGTTAGCTTTTGGCATTTGTGGGGCAGCACAGTCCTTCTTGGCTAAATCGCAGCGCCACCAGCAACAACACTAACTGAGAAAATATATGTTTTCAATACAAAACACATTTAAGAAAGAGAACTCTGGCCTGTTTAACTGCTGAACAAAAAACAGTATGCAAACATTAATAAAAGAGTGCATTATGATGTTCAGGACTAATTGTTTTATTTTGATATTGTGTTAGGTATAAAAGGTTTTGAAATATTCATTGGGGTCAGCGTGACTGGTACTTTAGTAGATTTAGCAATGTTGCACAGAGAATTGGAGAGAACTTTATTTTTCTCTATGACAGCACTGATGTTCCTGAGATACTTATATCCTTAATTGATTCCTTTCAGGGAACACAAAACCCCCGTAATCTGGTTTAATCACATTAAAGTAATAATCTAATAAAGACTGCGTGTGCTTAATTTAGACGTGAACAAGCTGGTTTACAAGGATTAATGTAATAATAATTTGTTGTCACGAGATGCCAGTGAACAACTAATGCAATCTGTAGTATTTGCATATCATTTGCAACACATTTAGCTAATAGAGCTCTCCATGTTGCACAAAAGATCGGAGAAGCACACAGTCAAACAAACAGGCTATATTCCCACAGGCAGCATTTGAAATGAAGCTTTTTTTTCCCAGTGTGGATTTAATTGAGCAGTACTTCTAACACTTGAACACTAAAGGGATAAACGGCATGGGAAGTTTGGCAGAGTTCCATGTGATCAACCAGAGATTCATTTGTAAAACCAGGCCTGTTTCTGCTTTAAAACCCATTTATGAGATTGTTAAAGTTTCCTAAATGCAGACTGAATTGAACCAGGCTGTGCTTCCTTTTAATTCTAAAACTCCCCCACAAGTGTTCTATCAATTATTGTTAACTGGAGTATATTTTCCAGTCGCCCCATGATGCCAGATGAACGATTAATTAGACAACAATGAAGGTTTATGAAGATAAAATGAAAAGCAGAACGATATTTAAAGTTGGGTACGTTTAGTAAACAATGTGCAGCTAAGTTTCATACTTGTAATCTGTCATTGTTAGCGGGGGTCTCAGTCTCAATTGCTTATGTGACAAAAATGTAATCTTTGTTTTTTGTTTCAAACTCTCAGACAATCAACTTCATTCACCCTCCAGAAACAAATCTCCCTCCAGCCTCGCCTTCAATTAGCGTACTAGGAAATCAATTAAGTCCATTGCTAAACAAGCTATTTATAGAAAGCTGACAAACAACAGGGCACCATATATCATGACGAGAGCTGATGTTTTTAATTAGTGCAACCTCTAACGTCTGTAATTATGAAGACATAATGAAGAGATATGACTGCAAAGTGTCTGCTGTTGAGCTCTCTTTTGCAACACATCAATAGTTAATAATAATAATAATACATTCGATTTATAAAGCACCTTTCATTGCTAACAGCAATCCCAAGGTGCTACAGGAGGCATAATAAAAACAAACAAAATAAACAAAAGTTTAATCAAAAGCTTTTTTAAAAGCTTTTCTAAAATTAAAGGTTTTTAAGCCTTTCTTGAAGGCGTCAGTGTCTGTGGAGTCCTCAGGGGTCCTGGAGGGATTCCACAGGTGAGGAGCAGCTGCACAGAAAGCCCGATCCCCCATTGTGCGGAGTTTGGTCCTAGGGGGGCGAAGCCGATGGTCGGTTGTGGAGCGGAGGTTGCGTGTGGAGGTTTGTGATGTGAGAATTTCCTTCAGGTATGGAGGAGCGTTCCCGTGGATGCATTGATGGGTCAGTGTTGCGATCTTGTATTCGATCCTGAATGAGACTGGAAGCCAGTGGAAGGAATGAAGAACGGGTGTGATGTGGTTGTATTTTCTCACCCTCATCAGGATCCTAGCGGCACTGTTCTGTACATATTGGAGCTTCCGAAGGCTTCTGTTAGGAGTCCCGATGAGGAGAGCGTTGCAGTAATCGAGCCTTGAGGAGACGAAGGCATGGACCAGTTGTACTGCATCTGACAGGGAGAGTGTGGGACGGAGTTTTGCAATGTTCCTGAGGTGGTAGAAGGAGGTTTTGCACAGGTGTTTGATGTGGGTGTCAAAGGTCAGATGTCTGTCAAATCTTACACCCAGGTTGGTAACTGCTGTGGAGAGGGGTATGTTTTGGTCAGAAAAGCTAATGCGGATTATGGGGGATGACTGGACCTGGTTTGGTGTGCCAACTAAACTAAAATAGCTTCTGTTTTGGAGCTATTGAGCTGCAGGAAGTTTTGTTGCATCCAAGCCTTTATCTCCTCAATGCAGGTGTTAAAGGATGTTGATGGGAACGGTGATGATGATGGTGACAGTGAGGATGCATGTGGGATAGGGTCTGTCTTTATATATAGCTGCGTGTCATCAGCGTAGCAATGGAATGATATTCCATGCTGGCTGATGACACGGCCAAGGGGCAGTGTACAGGGTGAACAGAGTGGGCCCAAGGACACCACAGGTGACAGGGTGTGTCTGGGACCTCGCACCTCCCAAGGAGACATAGTCTGTTCTTCCAGACAGGTAGGATTGGAACCAGTTTATGAAATATCAATAATTAGACTTTTACTGTGCGCATACTGCACTTCAGTTTAATCACTAAGAACTATATAGGAACAATTTTTTTTTGTTTTCTGTTTTTTCAATTGGTTTAAAAGTTATGTTTTATTGGGGACATTTGTTGGGACACTTCTTTAGTTGAAGGGAAACTACCTTTATAAAGCACTTTCCATTGACAAAATGAAACTAATTGTGCTTGAGATGGACATTTTAAAATGTAATTATAACGTTCAAAATATTCTCTGTAAGTCTTATTCAAAACATGAAGGTCAAAATCTTTTGTAAAGGCTTCTCCACACTGTGGAATCTCTGTTTTTAAGGTATTTTGGTATCAGAATATAATCAAATATTATTGGAATCCACTAAATATGAAAATGACAATAAAATGTATTCTTATCCTTTTAATTATGGAATGTAACCTCCCCCAAAAATTCCCATTAAATAAAAAATGACCTCAGTGTTCTCACAAGGAAAAAAGGGTAAACACAAATGACTTTAAGCATCACTGCAGGATGTAGTTGCATGATAAATGTATGTGGGGGTTTACCATGTATATTTATTTGCTACTCAGCAGCTTTCAATTAATTGGATTTGAAGTGACGAAAGAAAACACATTTGTTACTTGCCAACGACATTGTGCCCGGCAGCTGCAGCGTTGTTGTGTTGCAGTGAGTGAGAGATTGAGAGAGGCAGAGGCAGGTACAGATGGAGCAGCAGAGACACAGAGATGGTGGTAATAGCGGTGTAAATATGTCAGTGTGGCCGAGGTGGGAAGCTGGGGAGTTGACCTTGGTCATAGTTTAAGACCTGTCTTTTATCGAGCTAGCTCGCAGCTCAGAGAGTAATTTGTCTGTTCACTGCCATCTCTCTTTCATTGTGTCCCTTTCTTTCTTTTAGTCTCCTTGGAACCTCCTTTCATCTGTCTAATTCCTCTTTCCTCTTTTATCAGACTTGAATTGAATTCAGAAAACCTGGTTATCACTTTGAAGCTTTGCATGGTCAAGCTCTCTCTCACATTACTACAGCCCAGGGCTTGTTAGTTGTACCTCGCTTCAGACTTAGTATCAAAGGCGCTTGGCTTTATGCGTTTGAAGTTGTTACTTCCAGACTTACAAATCATTCCCACAGGAATTGATCTCAGCAGAGACTTTTAAAAGCCAAATTAAAACCCACATGGTCTGACCTACCCTTGTTGAGGTGTTTAGACGGGGGGCTTCGTTGTCCATTTTCTAAAAAGAGCTATAACAATTTTTTTTAACTGATGGAATAATAAGTACTTAATGACTGATCCGCTCTCTTTTAACCTGCCTTCTTTACATGTTTACAAGTACACGGTACATGTTGAGATTTTACACACTAGTGAAAGAGGCCTTTTATTCATACATATTTGTAGGTCCACCATAAACACACATACCTACGTAGATGCTTTCTCTGAACCGAAGGTCTTTTGATTGAACAGTTACTTTTACATTCAAATAAATACAGTAGCTCCCACGCACACAGTGCTGCACACACACAGCAGTTGAATCCATATAAATAGACGTTATTATGTGGCTAAAACATGATTCCAATGAGGACTTTTTTCTCAAACACCCACTAAGGTCTGACAGCCTTGTAAAGATTATAACATTGGTATTTATTTCCTGGACAAATAACTAAGCAGTAGTCACGACTATAAATCGGATTAAACTCTGATCGGCATTTGTAATAATATTACTTTTGTCGGTAACGGAGTAGTGTAACGCGTTACTTTTATAATTCAGTAATCACACTACAGTTACTAACATTGCCCCGACACGCGCTACTTTGTTACTTCTATAAAATAATCACACTCACTGACAGACAAGAGGGGTTTCCGCCGCAGGCTTGTATACATGTAGGCCTACGTAATCTGCGCGATTTGCCCGTCCACATCTCCACGTGCAGTCCAGCATAAACATGGCTTTTCATCTGTAAACTTCCTCAACGGGGCCGCTCCATAGCCGTGGGAACATGTTTCAAATGGGGGGTGCTGTGGGGAGGACACCAGGGCTGGTTCTGA
>NW_011363373.1:0-3199 GCF_000735185.1 Notothenia coriiceps | reverse complement strand
GTGCCTTGCAGTCACAGCGCATGTAAGATATGCAACACTAAGCTGTCTGTGGCTCTTTCCTGCTGGAACGCTGCACATCTCGCCTCTGTGGGACTAATGAAGGGATTCTGATTCTGCTTGAGTAAAAGTAGAAGTACTCAGATCTTGTACTTGAGTAAAAGTAGAAGTACTCAGATCTCGTACTTGAGTAAAAGTAGAAGTACTCAGATCTTGTACTTGAGTAAAAGTAGAAGTACTCAGATCTTGTACTTGAGTAAAAGTAGAAGTACTCAGATCTTGTACTTGAGTAAAAGTAATAGTCCCAGAGTGTAGGAATACTCTGTTACAGTAAAAGTCCTGCATTCAAAATGTTCCTCAAGTAAAAGTAGAAAAGTATTATCATCAAAATATAGTGAAAGTAGCGACAGTAAAAGTAGTCATTGTGCAGATTGGTCCATTTCAGAATAATATATATGATATGTTTTATAATGATTGATCATGAAAGTGTTCTCAAAGCTGGTAAAGGTGCAGCTAGTTTGAATGACTTTGTATACTGCAGGGTAGCTTGTGGATTTACTCCAGGTGGAACTAAAGTCTGATTTAACACTTGATTAGATTTCACATCATTCATCCACATCTGAGAAGTAACTAAAGGTATTAAACACATGTAGTGGAGTAGAAGTACACCATGTACCTCTGAACTGTGGTGCGGTAGAAGTAAAAAGCAACATCAAATGGAAATACTCAAGTACAAGTACCTCTAAATTGCACTTAAGTTCAGTACTTGGGTTAATCTACTTAGGTACTTCCCACCTCTGGAAATAAGTTTCCAACAATATGTAATTGTTTGTTTTGTAGAGCAGAAGTGAATGGAAACAAAGAGACCTGGAAAAGTGAACGAATGACTCCAACGTCCAAATTCCTCTGGAAGACATCCAAATGAGCTCACACGGATCATTCTTGATGATGAAACGTAAACTAAATAACATTTCAGAACACATGTAAATAATAAATATGTGTCTGAATGTCAGCTGGGGGAGTTTCAGGATGATACCTCTTCATAGTTCAATCAAACATCCCATATGTTTGTGCGTGTTGTTTCCTGGTCTGTAATCTCTTCGTCTCCTTCAGGCATTGTTTAGATTTCACAACGGATGGTTTTCCCCTCGGAGCAGTTTGGGCAGAAAGCGCGTCATCTTCCCCTTCTCATTGAGTGTTCCATAAATACATCGCTTCACTTCATCACAGCAGGTGGTCCCATGAGAAAGCAGCTGTTCTTCACGTGAGTTCCTCTCTGAATACGTGTGTGTGTGTGTGTTTGCTTTTATGCACTTTTAGCAGGATAGGGCCTTATGTATTGTGCAATCAGATCAAAATAGGTACGTTTGTTTACTCAGGAGATTTCAATCGAAAGCGAGCATTAAAATCACACAACCAATGAAAATAAGTCAAATAAATATGTGTATTGAGAGGATGCAATCGGTCTAGTTGTTACTTTGCAGTAAAAGTATGAGATATGTTTAAGTAGCAAGACGTGAATTTAAGAATTCAATGTTTATTTTAGGTATTGTTTCAACGCTTAGGATCAAACTACCAGTTTTACTCTGATTGCAGATTCAGTTATAATCTGCAAATGTTTTTGTTTAATGCATATATTATATAATTCAAAGCATACACAGATAGTTGTGAAGCTGTGTACAGACGGTGTCTTATTTATACACTTTTTATGATCATGAAGAAAATGCACATTTTATGGCAGTATTGTCTTATTTCTGAAGTTATAAGAGATATCTAAAAAACCCTCTGTAACAAACGTTGACTTTAAGAAGACAACGAAACGAAACATATACTTTGAACCTGGCTTTGTCCAACGTTCACTTTCTGTTTCGGTAACTGTTATAATAAATACATTATTACCGTAATTATAGCATTAGCCTTCTAATAATGAATAAAAGTGAATCATCATTGCTGTGTTTGCTAACAGTAAGAGTTCAATTAAATGTCACTCAACCCTTTATTAAGGACGGTGATGCATGGACGTTTTGCAGGGTCGTGTAAACAGCTGTGAGTTAATCAACGGTTCATCTGCTGAGGGTTCTGCTGTTTGTTCACATTAAATCTGCTCCTGGCAACAACAGAATATGAGATAAAGAGAAACACTATCATACGTTTCAGATATAGTAGGTCACACTTAATCAAATCACCACCCGATGTTTAATCAAACTTTTACTGATAATAATAATAATAATAATAATGAAATGCACATTGTACAATATACAATGCTGCTCTGATTGGTCAGCTGGTCGGCTCTGTTGTGATTGGTCCACCGCTTAAAGATGTCCCGCTCCTTAGCGCTAGCGTGAGTGTTACATACACTCTAAAAACGAATTTAGGCGACCTTTCACCTCCACTTAATTAAATGCATGGTTGCAAGATAAAAAGGTGAGTTAATTGATTTAGATAAACATTTTAAGTTACAAACATTAATTTATAAGTTGTGTTGAAGTAATAATGTTGGTTATTACATCAACTTAATATTGTGTGTAATTTGAACTCTGATTTCTGCGTTAATTGACTTAAAACAAAATTCAAGTTGTAGTAAGTAATGCAATTGGCTTGATAACTTAATTGTTCTACACCGTGAGTTAAGGATTTCAAGTCCACTCCCATTTAACATGCCTGGAGAAGTTCCGAAAGGGAACAAATGAATGAGCAAGCATTCTGCGTTAAATGTGTTCATACTGTTTGAAATAATGACTGTCGGCAGTGTAAACATCTTTGTTACATCTTTTGTAAAATTGATGTGTGTGATCTGCAGGTTGGGGCCATTGAGAGTTTGTTTCTGTAGTTTTACAAAAACTTTACAGATTTTACATATTAGGCACTGGTTTTAAATATGCAAAGGCCTCTAAGTTCGTTGTGATGGCAGCATTTATTTGCTGTGTCCCCATTCCCCATCGTAATATGGATAATGTGTTTATTTATTATTTGTGGGGCAATTTAAATTTGTGTTATTTATCTTTCTTTTCAAGATTGAAATGAAGCTCAGTGCAAGTTCTTTCAGGAAGACTGGGTGTATCCGCAGCTGCATATAATCAGCTCATCACAGGCGTTCTCTTTAACCTATTACATTTCACCTCATTCTCCAGCAGCCAATCAACGTGCTGCAGCCAAACTTTAAAATGGTTCTCCTCTCTCCTGCAGTCAGCATACCTGCATA
>NW_011363372.1:0-2430 GCF_000735185.1 Notothenia coriiceps | reverse complement strand
TAGATACCTCATCACTCCTCTCGACTCAGATCTCTAGATACCTCATCACTCCTCCTCTGGACTCAGATCTCTAGATACCTCATCACTCCTCCTCTGGACTCACATCTCTAGATACCTCATCACTCCTCCTCTGGACTCACATCTCTAGATACCTCATCACTCCTCCTCTGGACTCACATCTCTAGATACCTCATCACTCCTCCTCTGGACTCAGATCTCTAGATACCTCATCACTCCTCCTCTGGACTCACATCTCTTGATACCTCATCACTCCTCCTCTGGACTCACATCTCCTGATACCTCATCACTCCTCCTCTGGACTCAGATATCTAGATACCTCATCACTCCTCCTCTGGACTCAGATCTCTAGATACCTCATCACTCCTCCTCTGGACTCAGATCTCTAGATACCTCATCACTCCTCCTCTGGACTCACATCTCTAGATACCTCATCACTCCTCCTCTGGACTCAGATCTCTAGATACCTCATCACTCCTCCTCTGGACTCACATCTCTAGATACCTCATCACTCCTCCTCTGGACTCAGATCTCTAGATACCTCATCACTCCTCCGCTGCTCCGATACAAGTCCAGGCTGCGGTGGTTTGTTGATACGATACATGTCGTCTTCTTCTGTTTGCTTTAACAGAGGCTACGTAGTTATGCAGCGCCCCCATCGGCAGTAAATGGAAGTACTAAATGGAACCCCGTTTAGTGCAATTATTTCACAAGTTTTGTCATATACACAGCTCGGAAAAAATTACCAAGGTCCGGACCTCGGTGACCTCAATGGCGGATATGGCCCTGATCCTGAGTTAAATATCGCTTTGTGGTTACCTCTTTTTTAATATTTTTGTGAGCAGAAATAGAGCTCTCAAAGAAAACACAGGAATGATCAGAGAGTGCAACATCAGTCACCACAACCTCAGAGATGTTCAGACCCTTTGAGATGATTAAGTCCAGAGTGTGCCCCTTATTGTGCGTGGGCTCCGTCACATGCTGAGTCAGTCCATAGCTATCAAGAACACAAAACAGTTATTTAGCCCCTCTGTCCTGGGGGTTGTCAGCATGGATTTTAAAATCACCAACAATGACTAGACCAGGGATGGAGAACCTCCGGCCTCCGGGCCGTATACGGTCTGCGAGACCATTTGATACGGCCAAAACAAAAATTAACCAGTTAAGCCTCAAGCTGGTTTTTCAGGTCTCAGGTTCGAAAATGACATTCCCAGAACAAATGACTATAACTTCACTTCTAAAAGGGGTAAATTAATAATCTTTTTTCTCAAAGCAATGATAAACCTGTGAGTTGGATGTAGAAGAGTCAGAATCAATATAGAATTTTTTTATTTTAAAGTAAATTCAGATTGAACATAGTTGTAGGAGCCATTTCCTTAGTTTATATTATGTTATCTTTTTAGAGTACATAGCCTGAGATTCTGTGGTGTATATTATTTATTATTTGGTGCTGCAGCCTACTGGTGTGGCTGACTGAAGCAAACAGTTTTTAGACCTTGCTGGTTGGGAGCTTTGCAGCTTGATTCTTTATTGTGCCTTTAATATTTTAGTATCAGTTTATATGACAAATAGTTTGTTTAAAAACGTTTATTTATTTTTCCCTTTTTTGAGAATTAAATTATTTAAAAGAGAAAAAATATAGAAATGTCCAGATGCGATTGAAAAGTAAGATAGCTTATTCCAAAAAAGGGAAAAATAAATAAACGTTTTTAAACAAACTATTTGTCATATAAACTGATACTTCAATATTAAAGGCACAATAAAGAACCAAGCTGCGAAGCTCCCAACCAGCAAGGTCTAAAAACTGTTTGCTTCAGTCAGCCACACCAGTAGGCTGCAGCACCTCTCGTTTTATGCTGCAGCACCTCGTCCTGCCAGAGTAACGCACTAAACGCACTAACGCATTTACTCTTTTAAATATAATAATTTTTTTCTCTCCCCACGAGTGAATCACAAACAAAGGGCAGAAAACAAATGGATATCGTAGTCACTACAATAGTAAAAAAAAAATCATTATAGTATCCGTACAAAACAAAACCATTACTTGTAGTGAAAAACACCCTTGAATGATGGGATAGTAGACTAAAAGCTTTAGGAATCCAAACTATAACATATAATAAGTACCCTGTATCAAGATTGATGCAAAACAAGCGACATTTTAACTTTTTAGAGAGATTTAGGAAGAAAAAACCCCACTTCTGGGGTCATTTGGGTGGATTTGCCATATCTCTGGCCCCCCTCGGTCGAATTTGATTGACACCTCTTTTGAACCGTTAGAGCCAATAGAATCGAGGGGAAGTTCCTAAAATCCATCTACACGTTACCATTGAGGAGTGAGAGTGATGCTCATGCAGCTTGCCCAAACCGAAAGCTATGTTACGCTCGGAAAACTGAAAACTGAAAACTAAGTTA
>NW_011363371.1:0-2292 GCF_000735185.1 Notothenia coriiceps | reverse complement strand
AGTAGAAGTACTCAGATCTTGTACTTGAGTAAAAGTAGAAGTAGGCCTACTCAGATCTAAATGTTTACATTACACTTTTTTTGTTACTTATTTACCTTTCACGTTTGTTTAATATGCAGTATATTTTTTGTATATTTTTGTGTTTGCTTCCTCCTGCTCCCTTTCGGACACATACTGTATGATTTATTATTATTATTAATATGAAGATATAAATAAGATGTTACTTTATTGATTGAACATTTTAGTTTAGAATGTGCTGTCCCACGGTAATTCAGAAGGCTCACAGGTCACATTCCGACCATTATTTAAAACAATAGGTCCTTTCACACCGTCTACAGTTTGATTTGTATAGAGGGAGCTCTGTGGCTGAATGGCCAGATTAGGTGTGGCGCATTTATCATAGGTGATCAGAGCTAACTGCCTGCCGTCAGATTTCATTTAAAAAACAGATCTGATTTTAAGACTATTTCTGCGCTCATAAAGAATGATAAGAATAAGAATAATGCGTATTGAACTGGTTTAATTAATTAGTGAGTTTATTTAACACTAGAACCGCCAATCGGGTCAATTTGTGTGATGTGTGTTGTGTGTGTGCAATGTAACTTTTTTTCAATAAAATATTAAAGTCTCCCAGTCCGTGACTTTTCCTGAAAGTGTGTTATGTAGCACCCTATGTTGTTAAAAATTGCATTCTAATAGCAGGATTTGACAGGTTTATGTAGGCCTATACAAAAACCTCTGGCGGTTCTAGTGTTAAGGTAATTATTATTAATAATATTTAGCAGTTGAACATAAAAGTCAACTAACTGAGGGTCACTTGCAATGACAGTGTTGTGTCCAACTGTAAGCTTGTCACTCAGAGTAACCTACCGTTAATTTAGCTGCTGGAGAAGAAAGATCAAGGGGGGAGGGGGGGAGAGAGCTGTGGTTGATGGGCCATTAGTTGTGTAAATACACAGCTGAGAGCTGCCGTTTCATTCAGACTGTTTAAAAAACTGTAACAACGGACTATTTTTCTTAGCGGATGCATGTCAATTTAAATCAATACATACAACTATTTTTTAAATCAATACATACAACTATTTTTTAAATCAATAAAAACATTTTCTAAATCCATAAAAGCATTTAAATTAATATTGGGAGTCATGTCGTTACTTTGTTGAGAATGTGGCCGTGTAATAAGCGGGATAATTTGCAGCGACTTGTTCCTTATGGGGAAAATAACACCCGTCATGTGTGTGTGTGGAGGTGTCTGTGGTTAAAACACTTTCATGAAGTGAAGGAATGTCCTTCTATAAAACAGCTGTGGGCAGCAGTGAGTGTCACGGACATGAATTCATAGATCAAGGCAGACTGGTGCACTGCACACACTCTCCTGTCCTGCCAGGCGACACGCCCATTCTAAGCCGTGTCCCTCACTCCTCACATCCCAAGCATCCCCGAAAAGTGTATTATGTTGTTACATCTCAGATGTTATGTTTCAGTTGTGCTCTGTCTATGTTCAGTGATGCAAACTTGTCACCTTTCGGCGAAATTCGCCGTTTTGAATCCAAAATAAGTCGTTTGTGTGATTCATGTAGATCTGCAATACAAATATTTTTGGGGTATGGGGGGGTCTGGGACCCGGAGTAATCTGCGGCCGTGAGCTGTTATGTGCCATCATGACACGCATGGTGTTCTTTTTTTATATATTATAATGAAGTACGAGCTGTGTGCTCGAGTCTTCCTGCCTGTCGGCTCTGCTCAATGTATAATAAGGCTCTGCTGCTCCGAGATGATGGTCTAGCTTCAGCAGCTACTTACCTACGGGTGCGTTCGTTAATATTAACTGTGGGTCCGGAGTCACTGTGGCACAGACTGGACCGCTGGTGAACAGCTGTTAGAACGGGCCGTTAAGGTGTTCAGAGCAGAGCTCCCTGTTGGAGCGGCAGAGCGTGATGTGAACTGAAAAGTTTTTCTGTGGCAATATTATTTAAGGAATCGTTGAGCTAGCTAGCTAGCATACATTGTCACTATCTGCTAACGTTAGCTTTAGCCTTCTATTTCTAATAGTTTTTTTCATAGGCTATAAACAGAGGTGGTATAAGTATTTGTACTTGAGTAAAAGTAGAAGTACTCAGATCTTGTACTTGAGTAAAAGTAGAAGTACTGCAGGTCTTGTACTTGAGTAAAAGTAGAAGTACTCAGATCTTGTACTTGAGTAAAAGTAGAAGCACACAGGTCTTGTACTTGAGTAAAAGTAGAAGTAATCAGATCTTGTACTTGAGTAAAAGTAGAAGCACACAGATCTTG
>NW_011363370.1:0-2688 GCF_000735185.1 Notothenia coriiceps | reverse complement strand
AGTGTCTCTACTTTAAAGAGTCCTCTCCTGCTGATGTTCAGGTGTATATCAGTATGTAGTGCTGATGTTCAGGTGTATATCAGTATGTAGTGTCTCTACTTTAAAGAGTCCTCTCCTGCTGATGTTCAGGTGTATATCAGTATGTAGTGTCTCTACTTTAAAGAGTCCTCTCCTGCTGATTGTCTCTACTTTAAAGAGTCCTCTCCTGCTGATGTTCAGGTGTATATCAGTATGTAGTGTCTCTACATGTCTCCATGCTTTAATGTTCAAAAAGCTCTTTATTTTTCTCATACTGTCTGTGCTGCAGCACCTCGTTTCACCCTCTGTCTGAAACCAGAGTCTACTCTGATTGGTTAGCTGGCTGGCTCTGTTGTGATTGGTCAACTGCTTAGAGATGTCCCGCCCCTTAGCCTATCATGTAAAATGTATTAGAAGGAGTATGTGTGTTAAGTAAGGGATAATGTGCAGCGAGGCGGTCATTATGGGGAACAGAACACCCAACAGGCTGTTCAGGAGCCCGACGCGATGCGGAGGGATCTTGATCAGCATGAAGGGTGTTCCCCGTAATGACCAAGTCGCTGCACATTATCCCGCTTATTGAACGGCCACATTCTCAACAAAGTAACGACATGACTCCCAATATTAATTGAAATGCTTTTATAGATTTAGAAAATGTTTTTATTGATTTAAAAAATAGTAGGCTATTATTGATTTAAATTGACATGCATCCGCTAAGAAAAATAGTCCGTTGTTACTGTTTGAACTACGTAGCAACGGCAGGAACTGCTTCAATGGCGTTTTTGAGGAGCTTTTTGATTACAGATTTGAAAACATCGTTGCTTGCTTTAAAAGTAGCACAATTCATTATGTCAAACCTTGGAAAGTATCTAGATATCCCTGCCCTAATGCCAAAGTAACTGGCAACTGAATATGTTTTGCCGTTTGATGTCTATGTCTGGACCGTTGCGTAAAAAGGAGGGTTTCTGCCCCGTTACTTCTCCGCTGTTTTCTTGTCCCACGTCGAACAGTTTGCTTTTCAGCCAAACTGTATACAGTTCAATCGACCGGACTTCTTTCTGCAGATGTGAGCGTCCTTAACAACGGTCAATAAGTCCTTGACAGCGGTCTGTCTGTACTGGATTAACAACGTGTCACGTGTTCTGAATTGACCAATCAGAATCGAGTATTTAACTAAGCCATGTAATAAGAATGAGATAATCTTGCAGCCTTCATACTCACACAGTAAAACATCTCTTCACATTTGGAACTTATGTCACATGTTATTTTACTCTAAGTTTCCTGTAAGCTATACTTGTAGGATTTAACATTTCTCAGGAGGAAACACACTCCTGGCAAGAAGACAGACAGTCATGGTAAAAAAGCACTATGAACTAAATCATGACATCCTAGGGAAGGCTCTACACTTTTGAGCTCTGCAAACTGCTGCAAAACTAAAAGTTATGGACACTCTTTTGCGGTGGATTGCAGTCCAAGAACACCCATAAACATTCATTCAACTTCCCATGATTCCTGTGACACATTGACCCGTGTTACAAAGAATTTCTTTCCCGCCTGAAACACTTAAACCCCGTCTCCCTGCGCACGATAAGTGATATTGCCGTGAGCCACACTTTGGCATCAGACCCAGACTCAAACTCCACGACATCGCAGTCATTTTAGGCTTTAGCTGCTTCCTCTCACAGTAATACATTAATCCTGGCAAAGAGTCACTGTGAAACATTATAGTCCTGCGATGACATCAGTCCAGCTGCTAAAGACACCATTAAGTGTGCAAGCAGAGGTCAACAGACATTAAGTCATTGAGTGTTTTAATATGTCCTTTGTATTCGTAGGGGTAATACTGTATGCAAACTACATTTTGCTTTTACCATACTTGCAATGCATGTAAAGCAGTGTCTTGCCCTCACATAATCATGACTGTTTTGTGTCCTCAGCCCCCAGGCGCCTCCTCCACCTGAGCAGTCTTGGGAGGACAAGCCCTCCAGCGTCAGCCATCTTGGATTAGAGGATTTCCGAGAGGCGCTGAAGAAGAAGAAGCACGCTCTGGTCATGTTCTACGCTCCATGTAAGAGCACACACTAATAATACACCTCCTAACAATTCTGTAGTTTCCACCTTTCACATACGGTTAAAGGTCCCCCCCTATCATACTGTTTGTCATCAATATATCACAGGTCTCAGATATATACAGAGCCTGTCTCTGATTGGCTGAAACACCAAACAGATCATTGCAGCATTACCCATAATCCCCTCTGTTTCAGCCCTGTTTCCAAAGTGCTGATTCTCTGTCTGTTACTTTAGATGAAAATAAGGAGCCCCTCCCCACGCCCCTCTGAGAGAGATTTGGTTAAAAAGAACTCAATGGTGCTCTAGGAGGAGATTCAGGTGATAAGGTTGGGGGGGTGACCTTGGTTGCTGATTGGCTAATGGTTACACAAGCCAAGACATCGTTATGACATCATAAAGTGGCCAAAATCTGATCAGCTCATTTTCAGACAGGTTTTTATAGAAATGGATCAAAAAGAGAGAGAATCTTTGTTCCTGAAACTTTCAGAGTCTCTTTCCACAGAGGGGACACATGTTGATGTAGAAGAGACATGAAGAAGAGGGGACACATGTTGATGTAGAAGAGACATGAAGAAGAGGGGACACATGTTGATGTAGAAG
>NW_011363369.1:0-5395 GCF_000735185.1 Notothenia coriiceps | reverse complement strand
AACGAGCGGCTTACTTCCTGGTTTTAGGACGCGTCACTGCACCTCTCAATATGATGCCAATATAAACAAGGTCTTCTGTCGGCTCTGTACATCAATGCCGACCTATGGTGACAAGTAAGTGAAGAGTAGAAAATATAAAAGGTATTGGCTATAGGGAAATGTCCCAGCAGTTTAGGAGAATGAAGGTTCTAATCTAATCTAATACATAGCCATTACATGTCTAACTCCTGATAATGACAGGAAGACAGAAAGCGCATTATACTAATAATAATAATAATAATACTACTCATAATAATAGCAGACATTTTTGAACAATGACCACAATATCATTATTTTAATAAACCAAATATGAACAATTGAGGAAAATGAGGAAGAACTGAAGATTCAAATGTTGTAGTACAAGTAGTAATGTAGTTAGTGCATAAATTACTATTGCAACAAGTGTGTTAATTGTCTTCATTATTAGTCGATTTTTTTAATGCAGACATATGTTGCAGGGACTACTAGAATCATCATACTGGCGTGACTGTAAACATCAAGGGGTTAAATTAAAAAAATGTATGTGTTTTAGAGGACATTTCAGAATATCGCGATATATATCGTATATCGCGATATAGTCAGTAAATATCGCGATATCATTTAGAGACCATATCACCCAGCCCTACGACCACCCGCTAAAATATTATGTAGTGTTACAACAACTTCCTACTTACTCTGAAAAACGTAAACATTGCTAGTACTGTTCTTTTCAATGACAACATGAAACACTTTTGGCATACACCTTATTGTACTACACAGGACAGAGATGTGGTATGGCGGACACAAATGGAGGGTCGAAGGAGGCTGGACAATGTCAGAGTTAATATGATATGTTACCCCATCACAAGGACTTATAAGTAAAGTGTCTCTCCGGTAGGGATGAGGTAATCATCTGTCTTAACACAGCACACTCTCCTTAGAGTCTCTATGCTAGTCCTCATCACTCCCCTCTCTGATACAAGGTCATTCTCTGTGGCTTCATCTTGTACTTCATTTACATTTACTCAACCTGAAGGGTGCTGCACAGCTGGACAAACAGCAGTACAGCCCTGTATCCCCTCCATGCTGCTATGCAGAATACTGTTAAAAAATCGATGGAATCACTGTCAAAATGGCTCTATTTCTTTGTCTGCACAGCGATGTTAATGTATAATGAGAAGAGAATGACTGCCAGAATCGTAATGAGCAATGGACAGCTTGCTCTTTTCCTCAAATGCCTCTTTATTCCCTTCAGTTGCCTGTGAGCAAAGTTTCTAGAAACCATTTCTCATGCTGGAGGTTTAACATGGATTTACTTGTCAATACTCTTATAAAACACATCCTCAGGTGAGACAAATATGCATAAGATAATACCAAATAATTGTAATAACCGTCTGCCCGGAAAATCCACTTGTGTAATACATTTAATTTTACAAAAAAACCCATACAAAGAACCCGGGGATGTAATTCAATTTCACCACTTACTCTACGAACCCTTTTATGTTTTCCAGGGAAAGGAAAAGTCATAGCCATGACATTGACACTTCTGGATTTTTGCCTTTCATAGCTGTATCTCACACTGTTTACACACCCACAATAGACCACTTTGTGTTTTTCCTAAGCTGTAGATCAAACACAACATCACGCCTGATAACACACACATACGCACAGCTCTGTCATTGGCAATGACAGAGCTCTGTACCTTTTTGTCACTGAGTCCGGAGACCGTGTCGATGTATTGCTCCTGGATCATGAAGGCTGCCAGGTTGGCTGTGTAGGAAGCCAGGAAGATGACAGCGAAGAAGGCCCAAACCAGGACCATGATCTTACTAGTGGTTCCCTTTGGATTCTCAATGGGGACCGAGTTGTTGAAAACGATTCCCCACAGCAGCCACACAGACTTCCCAATAGTGAAGGTGGGACCTCCGGGATCTAAACAGGATGAAGTAGAGTAGACAGTATCAGTCTATACATGGTGAACAATGTTGGAGGAAATGCACTCGTCTATTTACAATGGTCAAGATCAGAATGGTCCCTATAATGTTTTTATACTTCCGCCTTTGTGTAAAACTTTAGTCAACTAAAAAAACTAAATTAGTTAAGGTTGGGGGCTACTGCGGTTGAACTAGCTCAGCCTGTAAGGACTTGGTTTAGCAACTTAAGGGTTGCCTGTTTGAAGTTGTGATCGGAAAATACATAGTGCTGTCTGGTAGCTGGAGAGGTGCCAGTTCACCTCCTGCCATTGAGCAAGGCATCAAACTCTAGACTGCTCCCGGGCGCAGAAACAATAACAGCACCTTCTCTCTGACACCTCTCCATTAGTGTATGTTTATACTGTAGGTCCTGTTTGTCTTAATACAAAAACAGCTAAATAAAAACAGACGCAAAACGTCCTAAAATACATAAAACGGAGGTGAGAAGCCATGGCATGAGTTTAGTCCCTATCCTAGCCTTTCTTTATCCATTATAAGAAGCTTTATAGACCACATGGCTTCGAAATGAAACCGGAGTCAATTTTTGCCGGGCATTGATCCAATATGTGGCCACTGTAAAGAGGCTTGGATTTCACATACTCTCCGAATTCCCTCAAAACCTTCAAGACTTTACTATCTGTGATCTTTATATGTGGAACTCCAGGGATGACGATATTGAAATAAATTAATTCAAGCACATACAAAAATAATTCCATATCGTCTGCAGTATGACAAAGGTGAATTCAAAAACAAACAATGGTGTGGCAAGGAGATACTCCATCTAATGTTTGGTTCTGTTTCATGTGCATACAAATGGCAAATGTAATTTAGTTTGCAGAGGAAAAAAGAGACTCGGCACACTGATTGATTTGCAGCATAAAGGCTGTTTGTGCTGATCTGAATCTGTCAATCTGTTCAAGTTCAACAACAACAGAGAGGGAAGACTTACCTTTAGCAGTGACCAGGCTGCGGTTGTATCCAACTGGACTGCAGTATTCAAATATGAAGACTGTGATGGCCACAACAGTGAGACACATGACGAACATCATCACCCACACAGCTGGACTGTATGGTTCTTTAGGGGAAGAGGACATAGGACACAGTCAGACAGAAGAAAGAGTTCACAGAAACACTCCACCTTCAAAGCTCATATGTTGCAAACTGGCAAACAATGACAAATTATTATCATCAAACTATCATACAATTTGTCATATAGGAATTACAAGCAGCTGAATTCCATCCCACCAATACAAGTCCAATAACACTAATTAGTTAGTAATGCATATTGTATTCATGTTGTGAGGGTACATAATGTGACATTATTAATCTATCAGTTGAACAACTGTAATGAGCCAAGAAGGCCAATTTTCATCTGTTGACCCTGGCCAGAAATGTAGATTACACTGCACCCTAATAATGTATTTTATTATATAAGGAATGTAAAAAAATAAACATTAAACACAAAAACATACAAATACAGTTTAATATAAAAATAAATAACCAGTCATGAAAGATTTCAAAAATTAAACATGCATATTACTGATTATTACAATTATAAAGAGTAAGTTGAGTTAAACCGTGACTGTTTCAAGCAAAGAGATACATACCCACATATGTATTCATTACCACAGACAAGTAGGAGTCTCTCACCTAAAAAGGCAGATGGTGAGACAGTCCCATTACTTCGCGCCACCATCACACTGATCCCCGTCTCCACAAATGGCACTGAGAAGTCTATAATCTCTGAGCGCTCTTCGTTTATGGTCAACGAGCCAATGGCCATGTCGGCCCGCTTGTAGAACACCTGTCGTGGAGGAGAAGACAATGGAGATATTTCTTTAGGTGAGATGAGAGTGGCAAAACAGTGGATGTTTTTGTGGCATTACCATAAATTGGACTCAGTGTAACAGCATCGGACAATATACTGGTGACCTTTGAGACAAATCTCATCCATCAGTGAAGTCAAAACCCTCGGCCTCTGTCCCTGAGGGTGATGTTCTGTCTGGTTCTTCCAGCAGCCACACTGGCACTACTCTATTGCCTATCCTAATGTTATCTTGCCTTTTTCTACCACTGGATTGTGTATGCATTAACCACCATCTAATCCCTCTCTAATGCATTATAAAATAGTGGAGCATACAGTATAGCATAATGCCTATTACATAAGGCATGCTGACAAAACATTAGAAACAGGAAGTGGAATTAATCACTGCAGACTAAACGTACCTGGCGATCTGCAGGGTGTCAAACACTAACTTTTCGAAGTTGTTTAAAAAAAAATTAAAGCTTTATTACAGCATCCCAACAAAACCCGACATCCCCCAAAAAATTATTCAACATTTTCTCTCAAAAAAATTACTGTATGCAAGCGAATAAATACATCGACAGGTAGCGTAGTCTTGTGCCAGTTCTGGCTTTGACAGCGGTATTAAAATACCACTAAAGCTGCA
Source organism: Notothenia coriiceps (assembly GCF_000735185.1). Taxonomy (NCBI): domain Eukaryota; kingdom Metazoa; phylum Chordata; class Actinopteri; order Perciformes; family Nototheniidae; genus Notothenia; species Notothenia coriiceps. The sequence continues at coordinate 954 of NW_011363369.1, read as the reverse complement.
ACAATTTGTTAACAATTAGTACATTTTCATACAAAAATGTCAGAAAAATACTGTTTTCAGCCCCTTTATTATAAAGATTCCAGTTTTTCTCTTTTTGTAAGATAATAAAGTGAATATTTTCAAAAGAGAAACTAAGGGAACTTTGGTTTTTTAGCCTTTGCAGAGTATTTACATGCACAAAAACAACACACTACGGGGAAGGGAAACCCCCGAAAAGTATAATAAGGCCCCTCTCAATTGACATTGACACCTTGAACTTTGAGGAACAGTGACAGACTTGTTTCACAATTTTCTTGGATTTAAAAAATAAAAAATAGAATAAAAGAATCATCGGAAATAATATAATTGATAGTTGCAGCGCTAAATATCACTTATACAATCAGAAATGTAATGTACTGTATATATATTTTGGGATACTGTTTTGGCTATCCATATTTTATATATCCTCAAAAGTGGTTGCCAACATAGAAGAAAACTATAGGTTACTTACGTAACCCCAGTTCTCAGAGTAACATGAAGTGAGATGTCTCACTATGGGATGCGCCTCATCGCGGAGCAAACAGAAGCATCAATCTCATTACGCCAATCCTGATTGGCTGGTGATCTTGACGTCAGCGTCAGGGAATCTACCCCCTATAAGTAGCTTGCGCTACGCCGCATGCATCATTCAAAATTTACCTCTTCTCACTTCACCATAGCAAGGAGGGCCGTCTGGTGAGACATCTCACTTCATGTTACTCTGAGAACTGGGGTTACGTAAGTAACCTATAGTTCTCATTCGTAACACTCCGTTCGATGTCTCACTATGGGATATTGTAGCTCCCGTATTGCCAGACGAGCTTATCTCGAAAATCACCAAACCCAACCAGAATTTAACAGTTAGAGCTCTAACTCAGCAGGGGGCCCAGCACTGCATGGGCCACACTGGGAGCAGAGACGTCTAATCTGTAAAAG
>NW_011363368.1:0-6012 GCF_000735185.1 Notothenia coriiceps | reverse complement strand
GTAAATCTGTTGAAATATGAGACGATGAAAAATACGCAACTAGAAAGACTACAAATCCCAGAGTCGCGTAAGTGCTGTCATAACTGATGTCACAATTGTTTTCCTCCACTAAATATAAGAGATAGTATTAGCTTTGTTCGTTATTCTTGCATCCAAGAGAGAAGCTTAGGATAAATGAGACCAATGGAGTCTCTCGCATAAGGTTCAAATGGGTACTTGTGGTGACCACCTATTTATACACTGGGTTCATAATTCATCCATGGAACTACAGTTGGGGGTATTGTTCCCACACGGACATGTTATGTGTTTTACTATATATGTTGTGTGCTCTCTGTTCACTCTCTTCTTCCCGGACTGCAACCGGATAACATGACCTTAGTTACTCTCTAATAAAGTACCCTTTTGCACCTTCCTTGCAGCGCCTCTGACTCCCTATCTCTCTGCACTACACTGGTGACCCTGACAAAGTCTCGAGAAGTTTCCGGGACGGACCCGAACAAGGCAAAAAGAACGCAAGTTTTTTTCTCTAAATGCCGGGGATCTTTTGGAATCGCCCGTGGCTGCCACCGGCACGCGGACTGAGGCTCGGTGCGTGCCCCGCAGAAGAGCTGGTGACGTCGCTCGCCATTCCCGCATCGGCCTTCCATCCAACAGGGGGACGATGCACGACCTGCTGGGTCGACCAGCAACCCGATTGCTACCTCGTGGGCTTGTTTCTTCGGGGCGTGCGGCTGCACGTCCCGGCTGCGCTAGCTGATGACGACTAGCGGCTAACCACGTGGGGCTAACGACGGCTAGCAGCTACCCATGGCTGCCAGCTAGCGGCTAACGGCTAGCTGTTAACGGCTGTCGACATATTTCTTTTAACATCTGACTGTTAAAAATGTTTTCCGGTGCCGGAGAGGAGGTTCAACCAGCCGGTTGACCTCGTGTGGACACTCTCACCTTTTTCACCACCTCGACGGCGGTTCCACACGCCACTCACGTTTTCATCGCCGCCTGGGTGGCGCACTCCTGGACCCCGTCTCGCCTCGACAGTTCCGGACGTCGCAAATGCTCCATCGGCCCATGGGTGGCGCGCTCCAGGACCCTGTCTGGCCTTTCATCTGTCCACGGCTCCTGCCTCACGGGGATACCTCGACGCCTGCCGAGGACTTCGTGCCCTCCGCCGCTGTGCGTCTGCCTGCGGCCGGGTTGCGCTCATTCCTCCCGGGGTGACTGCTCCTTCCTCCCTGGGATACCGCTCCATCCTTCCGGGGACTTCATTTGCCACGACACCTACTGTGGCCCCCTTACGACGGCCCTCCCCCGGTGGGGGTGCCCTCGTTAGGGCCCCTGCCCTCTCCTGCGGCCCCCTTTCGTCGGCCCGTTCCATGGCCCGGCCATCACCTGCGACCCCACCCTCCTCGGCCCCTGTGGTGTTTCCTCCCGGACGCGGGGATATTTTGCCATGTTTGAATTCTGGGGGGGCTTGTGTGGTGACCACCTATTTATACACTGGGTTCATAATTCATCCATGGAACTACAGTTGGGGGTATTGTTCCCACACGGACATGTTATGTGTTTTACTATATATGTTGTGTGCCCTCCTCTCTTTTCTCTCTTCTTCCCGGCCTGCAACCGGATAACATGACCTTAGTTACTCTCTAATAAAGTACCCTTTTGCACCTTCCTTGCACCGCCTCTGACTCCCTATCTCTCGGCGCTACATACTTTAATAAAAATGATGCAGTAATGTTACAAGCAGAATATTGTTCAGGGAGAAAACAGCTGTGTTCTCGGACAACTAAACACGCCTTTTCTCCTCATATTCTCTTTCATGACTTTTCATTTATTGCATTTTATCGGCTTTAATTAATTACTTTAATAATACTGGAAATACTTCACGGCAGTTATCAATTACGGTAGCCCCGGATGTTGTCATATGCTACCCACGTCTGTAAACAAAACCTATTAAAATAAACTGTACCTTCATTTAATATTCAGCAATAATAATATCTCCGCGTCTATAGATGTAGTGTTAAAATCAGTAGGTTTCAGTGTGCAACACTTTGTGTCATTTCGCTTCTATGTTCACCTCTGTAGGATAAGGAATATTAGCCACATGCTAAATGCTAACCGGAGATGAAGGATTTTCAGAATAAAAGCTTGGCATTAAGATTGTGCGAGAACTTCTGGTTTTTCAGAATAAAACAGCATTTAAGCTGACGGTATGTCTAATCTAAATTATGCCATAAAACATTGATTTTAATTTCTAACAAAGTACACTATGAAATAGTTTTGTCTCTCCATCTAGCTATCTATGATTTGCTAATCAGTCAAACATAGGCAATACTTGACCAATGATATTTCATAGATGTTTAGTCGCTATTTAGAACTGTGCCTGGCATTGTCTTTCTCTTTTGTTCTGTATGCTAGGATACGCTAACCCATTGCTGGCATTTTCCCCAAATGTCAGCATTATATAAGTTTGTAAGTGAACTGGGCACTCCACTGCCCTCTACTTCTTCGCAGAAAGATGTGCTTTAGGTCAGTACACACTGTTGAATGTGTCACTTTATATGTGCTGAGTACATTTCCACTGGTGACCACACTGTCAACAGAATTTATTTCGAGCAGAATCTAAAATCACTGCATCTGAGGATGCAACCCGACGGTGGTTTGGACTGATAAGACAGGTGTGTTGTCAACAAGTCTTACTGTACTGTACTGTACAGCTGCTATTCAGTTACAATCCGAAACACTAGAAAGCTTCACAGGGAAAGGTTTTTTCTTTTTGGATCAGAAATGCAGGCTGTCACCTAGAAAAAAAACATGAGCCAGTAGGATAGTGTGTTACAGTTCAGTCTTTATACCTCCCAGCAGGTGAAAAAGATACCACTCTATATGCAGGTCATGACTGCTGTCCACTTGAAGTATATTTTCGCTCACAATAGTGCTGATGACGACAAATGGACACCTGTCCTTGTACCTCCTTTGAAACCCATTCAGTGTTAATATCATGGTGGAGAATGGAGCAGGCTGTACCCAAACGCAGAAAATACCTTCATTCAAGGCAATCCAGGCAATGCAAACAGACCTTCATTACACAAACTACGACACACATGAAATAATCTGATTAAGACTAAACAGAAAACCAGGACTTGAATACAAGCTGAACTAACATGAGGTCAGGTGATTGCAGGGCTAAAAATAAAAAATAATAAAATAATATTTTTTTGACAATTCCTCGCTTGAATCTGAAGGGGCCACCTTGAAGATGGTGCCAAAGCTCTTATTTGTGGCCGGTGGAGTGGGGAACAAGAGCGAGGAACATTTCGGGGGAGAATCAAGGGACCACCAGACCATGTTCTTTTGTTTTTTTCTTATGATTTGTCAACTAGTAAACATTCTGTGATATCAAATCTGAGTTATACAATGGACCACATACAACTTTCCCAATTTATAAGAAATATTTTTGATGGAGAGTTTATTGGCAAAAAACACTTTCACTTTTTCTTTTTCATTTTAGTTGATTGTATTTGAGTGGTGGCTTTAATATGAGTATCATAATGTCCCCCTGTTACAACAAGCCTAATGTGCAGCTTTCAAAAAACAAAGAATACAAGGAATTTATCAGATTCAGAGTGGTAACCTGAATCTGAGCTAAGATGAATCAGTCAGTGAGTCTTGCTGTTGATTTTGCGGTTGTTCCTACATGTCAGCTGTGTGTTAGTACACATCCCCCTCACACGAAGTGTTTCCGAAAAATGAGGTGATTCAACAGCCTCCCACCAGGAGGAAATACTCTCAATCTGCTTTAGTCCTTACACAGAATTTAATTTTAATTAAATGGTTAATGAGCCATGGGATTAATGCCAATGACTTTTTAAAGCAAACATCTATAAATCATTAAGGCCCCATTTGAAAGGGAGAGCGAGCAGGGCTAACGAGTGTACGTGCCTCCAGCAACCTCTCCCTCTCTCTTTAATACACCGGGGCCACATCAGTCTCTCCATTGGTCAAATAAATAGCAGACAAGCAGACTGATACGTGCAGGGAATAAAGCTCCTCTCAAACAGCTAAGAAGAAACATGTACACAACCAGATGTGCTAATTATAAGAAATAAGTTACCGATAGGAATGTGGATATGAGTGTTAACAATGAAATACTTCACAGCTAGAGTGCATTCTACTTTTGGTCCAAGTGAAACCAAAATCCCATTCGATTAATGACCTTTCTAATGGGGTGTACTTTATTTTGAAAAGCAGGTTGGGAAGGGTCATTTATTGGTGAGGAATCAGATGTAAACCAACCTGGTATGCTGAAAAATAAGGTGATTGCACAAAATTATGATGACTTCATTGGTTGGACCAAAATAATCAAGGAAAGTAGAAAAAGCCACCTAGGGTTTTGCATATTGCTTTGCCAATAAATATGCAATTTAAAAGTCAAATATATAAGATAAAAATATTACCTTCCATTTTTCAGCAGATAAAGAAATACAATGAATGTCAGAGATTGCATTAAGAGCACACATTTCCATAAGATATTAGAGAACAAAGTCAATATGAATACAATATCCTAAACATAAGATGGCTGACAAATCAAATAAATGAATATATATTAGAAAAAAGGGTATATATTGCTGTGCTGGGATTGACACAGACTTTGAACCTTTGAATTGGCAAGGGGCAAGGTATTGCTGTGAACATAGCATCTTACGTTTTTAGGACAACTTATGGAAGTATATAAATAATTTGGGCTGAAGTTGAGAAAGTAGCAGTTTTAGAAGCAGTTTTATTGCCCATTTTGTGGAATCTTCCAGGACTTAACAGAATTGAATACATGTTTGACCTGAAAACTCTATTTATTCCAAAAGTATAATTTCAATCATTTACTAATATTTAGGGGCTTTAGAGTCTAAGTGTTAGGGTAAGATAACCCTGCCCACTAACCCTAACCATTAGTGGTGCTCAATACTGGAGGCCTTTGGGACCATGCATGTTATTTTATCCAATAAAACTAAAAATATTGAGCCAAAAAAGCTTAATAATGCTGTTTGAAATAACTTCAAAATTAAATCAAATAGAAAATGTCTGTCCTGCGGCGTTTCTGACTGGGAAACGTGAAGAAAAAGTCAGAAACCTACTGTACTCTGAACTGTCTCTTTTACCAAATCACAAACATTCGGGCTATTTTCTGTGATCTTATTTTTTTGGTAATGTACTAGCTAATTTAATAGTTGTTGAGAGCCATTCCCTGATCCTCCCTTGAAACAGTTTGGAGCCCCCCCTGGGAAAGACCCGCCTCCCACTTAAAAAACCTCTGCTATAGATATTTTTCTTCCTTTCTTGCCAGGATGTTCACCTCATTATTAAGAAGATAAGTTGATTGTGATGGGTAATTCTTTGAGTATTTATTGTCCCTAATGGACTTTAATGGACACCCACATTTAGGCAATTGAGTAGATTGGTTTAAAGCAGCGTTTCTCAAAGTGTGGGGGGTGCGCCTCACTGGTGGGGCACAGAGATGTGATAGGTGGGTCGTGAATGGATGCGATGAATGGGAGATTATTATTATTTTTTTTTTTAAATACATCTTTTGGATCTCAGGCCGGAATCGAACCTGGGTCCTCGCAACGAGTGTTTGCAGCGGCGGATGCGGTACCGGCGCAGCGGCGCTGTGAAAGTCCACGGCCCACCTATGACAGAGCCAGCGGCCCAGCAAAGGCAGCAGCCCACCCGGAAAAGTCCAGAATCTCCCGATGGCCAATCCGAGCCTGCTCACAAACACACAACTGAAACCAAAATCTCTTACAGACATATGTAAAACTCTCATACACACATGTGAAATGCAATCACATGTGAAATGCAATCATATGTGAAACGCTCTCGCACGCACGCACGCATACACACACACATACGCACACACACAACAGCGTTGCAGTCGGGAATAAAAGCAATGTGGAGCGGCACCTCACGCCTTCATAAGGAGTTTAACCGTGAAACTTTTCGAAATCCCATTTGTGT
>NW_011363367.1:0-2986 GCF_000735185.1 Notothenia coriiceps | reverse complement strand
GGTCGGTCGGTACGGTACGTACGTACGTAACGTCGTACGTACGTAGTAGTGGTAGTGGTGTGTGTGTGTGTGTGTGTGTGTGTGTGTGTGTGTGTGTGTGTGTGTGTGTGTGTGTGTGTGTGTGTGTGTGTGTGTGTGTGTGTGTGTGTGTGTGTGTGTGTGTGTGTGTATATTCAGTGTGACACAGTCACTCGATGAAAGCATACGAGGAAATACGCAGAGGTGTACATGTGATGAAAGTATATACTTTATTGATTTGGTAACAATACATAATAGTATATGGCAAATCTGTGACATGTCAAAGTGAACGTGAGAGAGCCTCCCGGTCCGGACCCTTGAATTGATACTCCACGCGAACACAAGAAGAGTAGATTTGATGGAATCTGTGGGAAATCTTCTTTATTCTCGGAAACGGTACAAAGAGCGCAGTCAAGCTTGCCTTGGACTGGTAGATGACAAGACGTACATTCTCAGTATTATGTCCGTGCGCTCGATATGCTTGAATATCACAGCCATCACCAAGGCCGTTTCGCAACCGTGTTGGCAGATTACGACCAACGCCAGCATCCTCGAACCCAAACTCTCCGTCGCGTAGTAGGACGCGCGGGGGTAGCCCTTGAATAGGTTCATTTGTAGAAACACCTTCACTCTCCCTAGTTCGAGAAAGGTGAGCTCTCGTAACAAGAGCCTAAGGTCATTCCCCTAGAGCTCTCTGGTGTTGAGTAGAGCAGGGCCTAGCTCTTTCCAAAAATACAGGTCTTCCAGATGTCCCGCTTCGAACCCGGGATACACGCGCAATAAGGTCTCGATCATCAGTTGCCACGTGCTAGCATCTCCTATGGCCTCGTTCAGTTTCCAGATCAGTTCCTCGGGATACCGTGGCGTTTCCCCGAGCTCGCTGGTTTCTCGAAGAGCACCCGCCGGTATACCTCTAAGAACACCCTGAAAGATGGCCTCGTTCTTGGTAAGGAAGTAAACCATTTTCATTTCGGTGGATAGGGCGGGTCTCATCTTTGCGTTTCTAGTCTCCTTTTCCCGGAACGCGTGGCTGCTCGTGGTAGTTGTACACGGGATCCCAGTGAATTGTAATATCGGGCTTGAGGGATTTGAGAAAATGTCTCCGCGAGTGCAGGGTTTATATAGTGCTCACATAAGAAATGTGTAACGGCACATGACCGATGTGATAACGTGTACGTAAAGTCAACCGCGTCCTTCCAAATAGACAATCGTTACGAACGCGTACCTCGTGAATCCCGTCGTGACCTATTTCGTTGTCTGTTTTCACACCGTGTATGCGATGCTTGTTGAATAAACCAATGAAGCTGCCACGAGTTCGATTCAAAGTTGAGAGTCTTTTATTTCATTTGGTTGATCTGTACACGACACACACACACACACACACAGAATACGGCGAATTGTGCCGGTAGGTCTCGTGCCATGCGAGTGTAAAACAACAACACAAATAAAGAAACAACACAACACACATGCCACTGTACGTAACCAATGTAACATCATCTCTGCGAAAAAGTCAAACAGAGGGCAGTGCACACTAGGCGGAGAGGCAAACACCCTCCCGAGGATGCCGAGATGGTCTCGGGTGGATAGAGTTTGCTCGACCGTGCGTTCGTGCAGGTGGTGGGATTTTCACGTATAAATGTTGCTCGCGATAGGTATCGGCTCTCGTCTTTCTCATTGTTGGAGGCAAAGATATCAGCCGCGCGTCAGGCTAACCCGGACCCATCCTAGGCTCCGCGCTTCTCGTGCTCTCTCCTCGCCATGGAGTCCCATGTGAGCAGGGCTAAACGGGTGTTACTGGTCCTCGAGAAGATGGGAGCGGAGGAACATTTCACCTTTGACTACATCAAGGATCGACTGGATGCGACACCGTTGATTTTGTCACGGCTCCGCAATGTACTCGAGGTGCTCCGAGGCATCGGGCTCACGTGTGGACTTTGGATGGGCGAGGACTGCAAGTGGGAATACACGTACACGATGCAAGAGCAGCGCTGGTCCTCGCGCGAGGCTGGTATCGGGGAGAACCTTGCGGACCGCGCGGGGCGCGTCTACCTGGGGGTGTGCACCAACCCGGGACAGGTTACCACGCGGGCCTTGCACCAACATTTGGGGATCGCGCTCCCCACGCTGTGGTGTATCTTGTTTCAATCCGACAGCCGCTGATGCGCACGGAAGTCTGGCCGTTTCGTTAACATTTGAATGCGCGGAAATCCGTCCGTTTCGTTAAAACGCCGGACTGGAGCCTGTGCAGGACCCCAGTGAGAGCTCCAGACTGTGTGCACTGTGTTAGGGAACCACATGAACGGTGTACATGAGTGTTAAAAGTGCATTAAACTGTTTTAATTCAACAGCAGCCGCTGACAATCTCACTGTGTCACCCAGGAAATGAGCCGGATTTGTGGGTAGGCTGAGTGTAAAGGTGCATTAAACTGGTTTTAATTCAACAGAGGACAGGCTGCTTCATATCACACTTTTACCCAGGCAATGAGCGGGATTTGTGGGTAGGCTGAGGCATTAAACTGTTTTAATCCGACAGCCGCTGATGCCACGGAAGTCTGGCCGTTTCGTTAACATTTGAATGTGCGCGGAAATCCGTCCGTTTCGTTAAAACGCCGGACTGGAGCCTGTGCAGGACCCCAGTGAGAGCTCCAGACTGTGTGCACTGTGTTAGGGAACCATATGAACGGTGTACATGAGTGTTAAAAGTGCATTAAACGGTTTTAATTCAACAGCAGCTGCTGACAATCTCACTGTGTCACCCAGGAAATGAGCCGGATTTGTGGGTAGGCTGAGTGTAAAGGTGCATTAAACTGGTTTTAATTAAACAGAGGACAGGCTGCTTCATATCACACTTTTACCCAGGCAATGAGCCGCATTTGTGGGTTGGCTGAGGCATTAAACTGTTTTAATCCGACAGCCGCTGATGCGCACGGAAGTCTGGCCGTTTCGGTAGGCGCACGGCCGCCACACC
>NW_011363366.1:0-3460 GCF_000735185.1 Notothenia coriiceps | reverse complement strand
TAACGGTACGTCCACATGGCGTCGACCAACAACCAATCACATGGATCTCCCGCCCCGGAGACACAAGCACGCGGTTTGATTGGCTAGAGCTTGTACTGGCATTTAATTCGATTGGCTGATTCGATTGGCTTCAAAAGTTGAACTTTGCTCTACTTTTGAAGCGAGAAACAAGGTTTCGCCCAACTCTTTCTGATCTCTTTATTTCCTGCAAATGAGTCAAATCAGTACGGAGGCCGACAGGTTCCCCTTCCATCACGAGAAACTCTCTGCAGCTTCAGAAAGGACGCAGATATAAAAACCCAAATGTTCCACATGAAGAAACATCTTCAGCAGCTTGAGGAGACATGCAGCATTTAGAGAACATTCAGCAACTTGAGGAGACATGGCAGCGTTTACCAGGGGACACTAAAGAGTGACGCACACAGCTGGAGACCAGGGGACACTAAAGAGTGACGCACACAGCTGGAGACCAGGGGACACTAAAGAGTGACGCACACAGCTGGAGACCAGGGGACACTAAAGAGTGACGCACACAGCTGGAGATCAGGGGACACTAAAGAGTGAGGCACACAGCTGGAGACCAGGGGACACTAAAGAGTGACGCACACAGCTGGAGACCAGGGGACACTAAAGAGTGACGCACACAGCATGGAGACCAGGGGACACTAAAGAGTGACGCACACATATAGGACGGAGCGTTGAAGCTGTTTCCATTCCTCAGATTTAAGGAGCAACTTGTTGAATGTTGGATTTTACAGCAATCCAAAATGATTCAGATATTTATCTCAGTTTTTCTGTAATTTACTTTATTTCAAAGCAGTCGTCCCCACCCTGGGTATTTCCTCCTGCTCTCTGCTCCAGTGTATCATCAGGATTACTACTATTTCTATTCTATTCTGTTTCTATTGTATTTGTATTTACTAGTCCACGCGTTGCATTGTGTTGTGTGGGAGGAGCCTGTGACCTCAGGGTTTCAGTGACTGTAGCTGAGCATGAAACCTTGAACCTTGACTCTCCAGGAGTTCAGCAGGAACACTGAAAGCTCTCTGAGAAACACTGCGGACATCTCCCCGCTGGCCGACCTGAGCACACGAGAGACAGAATTGACCTTCTGCGTTTGTCTCTGAGTCTCCGAGCGTCCGCCTGACAAGCTCAAACTGAAGCTCTCCTTTTAAAACATGACTTCACATCAGTTTCCTCCGTCTGTCCATTTCATCATGAGGCTTTTAGCATCCTCCTCCCGGTGGAGCGCGTCTCCAGTGTGATCACATGTCACTCCTTTAGACAAGTGTCAAAGGATTGCTTTTAACCCGCACGTGTTCTTGTGCTTTGCATCATGCTCTTAACGATCCCCGCACCATGTGTTATGGATGCTGAAGCTGCAGTGAAGAGGTCCGATCAGCTTTCCACCTGCATTACTTCCACCGCTTCATCTTGTCTGACATCTTCCCTCGAGGCTTCTGCAACTCCAGGATCAGACATGTTGTGTCCAGATGTGTTCAAATCAACCCTGTCTCCTAAAACTACTTTGGAATACGACGGGGAATATCTTTCAAAGAAGTGTATTCAGTTCAGAGAGTCAGACCAACGTTCTGCCGCAGGAACGTGACACAATGGGATTCAAATGCAACTACTAGACATACAAAACTAATGTAATGGAACAAACCGAATTCCTGTGGTCATAAGGCTGTTAACACTAGAACCGCCAACGGGTACATTTTACCTGCAGCTGTTTTTTGATTATATGTAACTTTTTTTCAATAACATATTAAAGTCTCCCAGTCCATGACTTCTCCTGAAAGTGTGTTATATAGCACCCTCGGTTGTTAACAATTGTCAATATGAAGTCAGATTAAAAAAATCGCCAAAAAACAAGCCATTTATACCTATATCCGCCAGCGGGTAATATTTACCTCATAGAAAATGCAGCGTAAACATGACGTGTTGCTATAGCAACGCCTTTTGTCTACTGCGGTTCCTTATAGATAGAGAGATAGATTGAGAGAGAGAGAGAGAGAGATAGATAGATATTTATAGATAGATAGATATAGATAGATAGATAGATATATTGATAGATGGATAGAGAGAGAGATAGACAGATAGATAGTTATAGATAGATAGATATATTGATAGATGGATAGAGAGAGAGATAGATAGATTGATAGTTATAGATAGATAGGTATATTGATAGATGGATAGAGAGAGAGAGAGATAGATAGTTAGTTATAGATAGATAAATAGATAGATATATTGATAGATGGATAGAGAGAGAGATAGACGGATAGATAGTTATAGATAGATAGATAGATATATTGATAGATGGATAGAGAGAGAGATAGATAGATAGATAGATAGATAGATAGATAGATAGATAGATAGATATATTGATAGATGGATAGAGAGAGAGAGAGATAGATAGATAGATAGATAGATAGATAGATATATTGATAGATGGATAGAGAGAGAGAGAGATAGATAGATAGATAGATAGATAGATAGATAGATAGATAGATAGATAGATAGATATATTGATAGATGGATATATTGATAGATGGATAGAGAGAGAGAGAGATAGATAGATAGATAGATAGATAGATAGATAGATATATTGATAGATGGATAGAGAGGGAGATAGACAGATAGATAGTTATAGATAGTGTAACATCTTGGAGAATACAAGATCTTGGATGACTGAGCTCACGTTGAGGACCTAATGCATGTGTGCAGGTTACGTGCCGGTTGAAGAAAGATGGACACTCGGAATGAGAGAAGTAGTCCGCGTCGTCTGTTTATGTAGACAATTATATGTTCATAGAACAGAACATTACAGATGGATTGATAGATAGTTATAGATAGATAGAGAGATAGAGAGATTTGTACCTAAACAAAACACAAGTCTAACACCAAGCGTTTAAATCAGCACTCTTAGCGATATTTTATACTTCATTTTATCTGCACAAACTATATCATATGAAAAAGTGAGAGTCCACAGATTCTATTGGTATAAGTTTCATCCCTGTGCGATCAAAACTCACTGTTCTGTATGATAAATAAAAGAACATTGTACCTTGAAAATCTATAGCGGGTACATTTTACCCGTTGGCGGTTTTAGGTATGCAGCGACCTCTGGCGGTTCTAGTGTTAATCTGTCTGACTTGACTGATGAGTTGTTCAAAAATTCACTTCTATACAGAGAATATGGTTTTTTGAACCACAATGGAAAGATGTTTATTTCTGCTCTAAAGTTGGGCCTCTTAACATGTTAGTTAATGGAAATTGTTCCCTTCTGCAGTCTCCTTCTACCAGCCATTAGATGAACTGCAGTTTGTGGCACTTCCTTATTGGCTTCCCAGCTTTGCCCCATGTTTGCCGCTTGGTTCAAGGACATCTTCAACAGGTGACTGTTGCAGTCTGTAGTCCCCACATGTTTCAAACAGTCAACCATTGTTCCTGTCCCCAA
>NW_011363365.1:0-4106 GCF_000735185.1 Notothenia coriiceps | reverse complement strand
TCCTGTTATCAATGCATTCACATTGCCCGCAATGAACTTCCGGGGAACGATCCTCGTCTACATGAACCATGTGACGATAACCGTTTTTGGACTTCCGTTGTCGTAACTCTTCTATCTATATAGCGCTGGATAGTCTGACATGGATTCATTCCATTTCAAAGAGCTTGGCATAACCTTGGCGCACTGCCACTCCGACATCCAATCACAGAGCTTGAGGACTAATCACGGGGTTTGTCAAGCAATGCAGATGTTGTAGTCCCAAACGATAGCTGAGGATTATGGGTAGTGTTGTGTCTTCGGTCATCCTAAACTCAGAAAAAACTATTTGTTTCTCCGAATCGAAGGTTAAAAACACAAAAGCATTGTACACAATTTAAACCAATCAATGTTGTGTAATTAATAAGGGTAAACTGATGTTTTTTTGTGGATGAGTAATGCAGATATCACTGTTGTAATCATTTGACAGTGAGGGGGAATACTTCAAGACCGAAAACTGTTTTCACCCCGTGAGGGTTGACGCCAACTTTACATGGACGCTGCGGAAAGACGTAGTACAGTATATAAACGTTCTCCTGGCGAGACCTCAAATCATCTTCGTAATATATACCAAACTATAGATCCTATACGTCCACTGGACGTGAATTCTAAAAGTACAATATACACTTCTCGCTAGAAATCAAATCAAAAAGCATTTTAATGGCCAAACTATCCTACAATTTAGGATTTTCCAGGGAGGGTTATTAGTGAATATACGACCCTTGTCTACATGTCAAGCTGCTGAACAATCGACCTATTTGGTCGTTTTTTGGAGGAGGACAGGCTGGTATATTGTTTGTAAGAACAGAGGGAGCAAGTATCTCTGTCTCATGCCCTTGAGTAACCTGAATCGTGCTGACATAATGTAAACCCATTTTCTTTATTGCTTTTTACTTCTTCTTTCTGATGTTCATTCTCTTTGAAGAAGGGTGTAGAGCTGCAATCTATAAATGACTCTCCAAAACAGAGCTTTCATCAGGTTATTAATACAAATGCGCGAGGTTGGTGGCGTATTCTCCAGTTCAATGGTTATTTGTTGTAAATACTTTTCTAGTTAATTATCTTTCCTTTTCTTGTTGGATACGTTAGATTTTATTTTACTTCTTGGTACTGCGTTTCCTCTTTCACAGGGCAGCGCAGGTGAGCTTCCTGGGGAATCATTTCCATGAAGGATGCCGCCTCTTCATGAAAGCATAACACTCTGAATGTTCCAGCATAGGACGGTGATCACTGTTTGTATCAGATGGATATCTGTCATTGGTGGTATGGTTAAATAACTGGTAAGAAATAAAACAGTTTGGATGTTATATGCATCATGCGTCACCAATGCAAAACCATTTATATAGTGTGTTATCGTATTTGTGCGCTGTGGAACATGGGTTAACTGTTTCATTTGATTTGTCCCCGACAAAAAATAAAATAGGAGTTAAATATGTTCAACCATTACAGTGATACTGTTATATAAAGTTTGGTTGGTTGGTAGATGTCTAAGTATTGTTTAATGTGACATTTGAAATGTAATATCGCTCTTCTGGGTGTGTGTGGTGAAACGTGTGAAGGATGACCTTTCTGCCTTGAGTTATCAAAACAGGAACGGATGGGGAAATTGTTGGTTACATATGGAAATGTGGTTATTTTGTATGTAATTGTCCTCCACTATAGAGAAAAAAGCACAGGGATTTCATCGGTGTGTCTAATATTTCTGCCTTGCAGCACGAAGACGAGGATGGGGACAACATTGTGTCTTGTTTGAGGCAGGGGGGAGACCACATTACTATGATTGAAGATGCGCTTAAAGGAAATGAGAAGAGCTAATTTGAATGTCCTTGATTTATGACGGTATGTTACAGAGCTACTGCAAATGTATTACTCTTAATCCAAGCTATTGTGCAACTGTGCTTGAGGTACATCTTGACTATACCCCTTATCATACAATTATGCCGACACACCCCTGTGAGCCAACACAGTTTCTGTCTCAATTATGCCATGTAGCAACAACAGATATTAACTACTTACAATCCCCTATATGCACTATAATGGGATTTAGAGCCAGTCTGGTAACTCCGCGGGTCCAGACCGATGATACTGTCAAGGTACAGCAATCTCCCCCAGTATTACCAAGCTGACATCTCGATCATGAATGCCTTAATAACAACAAAACGTTCATGTATTGTGAATTGTTGGAGTTTCGTTTTTTTTTACACAAAACATTTTGTGGAGCAGGGTTTTGTACATGATCTGTTTGGTTTTGACTGGGGAAAATCTATCTGAGCGATGATGTTGAAACTGCATGGTCTTGTTTTTATCTTGGTTGTATGGAAACTATTGATAGACATGCGCCCCTGCGTACATTTACAGTGAAGGGACGAGACAATCCTTGGTTTCTGCTGAATTGTCTAGTCTCCTACATGAGAGAAACAAGGCCTGGACCAAGGCTAGGCAATCAGGCTCAGAGGTGGAATGGCTTCGTTTTAGGCAGCTAAGAAATAGCTTCACATCTCAAATCAAAAGTGCTAAGTCTAAGTATTATTATTTTTGGAAAGCCATTAAATCGATATCCACCGGAGAAATCCGTAATGAGCTACCTCCTTGCCTTACCACAGCATCTGACACTATATTGGACAGGGCTACTATGTTAAATTGTTTTAATGAGCATTTTGTGTCCTTTGGCTCTCTGTTTGATTCTGTTTCTAACTCTGCTTATGTGAACACCATAGTATGTGACTCTGAACAATGTGGTTTGGAAAACCCCTTCAGTTTTGTTCCTTTTACTGTTGATGTAGTTCATGAAGCCTGAACCAAGTTAGATCCTAAGAAACCAGCTGGTCCAGACAACGTAGAACCTTTCTTTTTAAAGATAGCGGCAGATTTTATTGCACCACCTCTTACTTCTCTTTTTAACCTGTCCCTCAGAACAAAGAAAATTCTAAAAGTATGGAAGTCAGCTTATGTCCTGCCTTTACTAAAAGGAGGGGAGGCCACTTTATTAAATAATTATAGGCCCACCTCTAAATTGTCAGTTCTGGCTAAGGTTCTGGAAAGCCTAGTGAGTGAACAGGTAAAGGAGTTTTTATGTAAAAATGACATCCTATTTAAACATCAGTCCGGTTTCGGAAAGCAACATAGCACCATCACTGCGACAATGAAAGTGGTGAATGATATTGCGGGTATCTTAGCCTTAATGCCCGAGCCTGTTTTTCAGGCCTCAGGCTCGAAAATGACATTCCCAGAACAAATGACTATAACTTCACTTCTAAAAGGGGTAAATTAATAATCTTTTTTCTCAAAGAAATGATAAACCTGTGAGTTGGATGTAGAAAAGTCAGAATCAATATAGATCTTTTTAATTTTAAAGTCAATTCAGATTGAACATAGTAAAACGGGGCGATTCTATTTGAACCGCTGCCGACAGGGGGCGAAAGAGACGAGTGAGCGATACAGGGAGAGAAACACAGAAGAAGAGACGAGAGAGCGGCAGATAGAAGCGGAGAGGAAAGTGAGTGAAGAGAATGAGAAACAGAGAGGAGAGTGAACAGGCGTGTTAGCGGCAGACAGGGAAAAACAAATAATTACACATGGTGCTCTCCAAGAAGAGGAAAGTGGACAGTGAGAACAGAGCTTTTAACCCTGAGTGGATGGACTCATTCATGTTCATCCCTGCCCACTGGGAGCACAGAACCAGTGTGTCTCATTTGTTCAGAGACCGTGGCGCTGATTAAAAGTGCCAAAACGTCACTATGAGACAAAACACAAAGTGTTTGACCAAACATTCCCTCTCAAGTCAGAACTGAGGTCACAAAAAATAAGCAGTCTCAGAGCCCAATATGATCAGTCCACCAGGATCAAAATTAAAACTAAATATCGTTCCAGGCTAGCCAATGAGCACCTGCATGTGTGTGAATGGCCCTGACATCATTTCAGCCCAGATTTAAACTCCTGGCAGGACAAGCTCGAGCTCAATTCTCGCACTGAACAAAAAAAAAGTGAGTGAGGGACTGCAATATAAGAGGGAAAGAAAGAGAAACTTTAAAACTGTTCAATTGTTATGATGTGTAAAGACTGATATTGTT
>NW_011363364.1:0-4121 GCF_000735185.1 Notothenia coriiceps | reverse complement strand
CATATCAGTATAAAGAGTCCTCTCCTGCTGATGTTCAGGTGTATATCAGTATGTAGTGTCTCTACTTTAAAGAGTCCTCTCCTGCTGATGTTCAGGTGTATATCAGTATGTAGTGTCTCTACTTTAAAGAGTCCTCTCCTGCTGATGTTCAGGTGTATATCAGTATGTAGTGTCTCTACTTTAAAGAGTCCTTTCCTGCTGATGTTCAGGTGTATATCAGTATGTAGTGTCTCTACTTTAAAGAGTCCTCTCCTGCTGATGTTCAGGTGTATATCAGTATGTAGTGTCTGACTTTAAAGAGTCCTCTTTGACCAACATCTTTCACTATGTGTAAAATAACCCTTTGCCGTTGTTGGACATCTTTTCCCACTGATGGAAAACACTGATAGTTTGTTGTTTTGTCCCAAAATATTTCAGCAGTGATGTCATTCCAGCGTTTCTAGAGATCTTGCAGTAGATAAAGAGTGGATGATAAATGGCCTCTTCACAGCAGGACTCAGTCAAAAGACCCTCAGAAGAAAAGCCTCTGTTTATTTCTCACTCTGCTCTTTTGATGAAGTTTCTCAAAAAATCGTGACGGGTTTGTTAAAGCAGCGTGTCGCCCCAACGATGACCCCCCCCTCCCCCATATGATGGTGGAAGAGGGATGAGCTCAGCATGCATTAACACATTAAACTAGTCTTTTACATGTGGTTTTGATTGTCTTTATCCACCATACATTCTGAGGAATTTGCTTTTATATATGAGGTGCATACAGAGACACAGAAAGAAGAATACGTAGCAGAACTAAATACAATTAAATAATAATACACTTTATTTGTGTAGCACCTTTCATGCACATAGCATCCCAAAATGTTTTACAGAAAACAACAATATTAAAATAATCTATACAGAACAAGATAAAACATCCTAATGAAATTCCCTTGAATGAAAGCTGACAAGAAATGAAAATAGGTTAAAATTTAAAAATTTAAAAAATAAAATAAAAAATGTAAAATAAAAGCAAAACAGAAAAAGTAAAGTAAAACATGGACAATGATACTAGTGAGCATTGAAAGTTATCCCAAATTAAAATCCATATTAAAGGGGACCTATCATGCAAAACAAAACAGGCGCTGTTTTGCTCGTCCTCCTTTATAAATACATTTCTAATGATATTTCAATCTGTGATAAAATCCTAATGTCAGCAGAGCTCTGGTTAAACACTTGCATCTTCTTACTCACTAAGTATTTTTGAAAGAACACCCAATCTACGCTCTTTTCCTTACATAAAATACATCAAAATAAAATATAAAACCATTCAGAGTTTAAGCTCCTTCCTTCAGGAGGTTGATGGTATAAAGTGTAGAACAAAGCGGTCGTAGCAGTGTCACACAGATGCCTATTTATTTATCCAGTCCAGACCCACCCATTCATTTTTGTGCTCTGTGGAGCACATTGGGTTTTGGTCCATTACTTTGAGGTTATACATGCCACAGCATTAAGTCCAATTGTACTCCACAGAGGACATCCTGGGCTTTTCAAACATATGACATAGGTGGGGGTGTGGCTTTGAAAAAGATGATTTCATTGTATTTCAAAATGGCGTCCATCAACACAAGCACTATTTGTAGAAAGAGAAATGGTAATTTTGTAATTACCAGTGTTTTGTTTGTTCAATATTTTAATTAATTATAGTAAGGGAACATCTTTGGAGTAGTGAGTTTTCAGAGCAGTGTAATCATTATTTGACCTAAAACTAAATGTTTTTATGAATGTCCTCTGAGGAGGACATGGGGATTTGCTAACTTTTTATTTCCCCCATTTTACACAACACAAATGGAGTCCACTATGGGCCAAAACTAACACTTAGGTTTCTGTAGGGTTCATGGCAGACGGATGCAGTGGGAAAACATACATCGAGTGCCTCAAGTGTCAGATGTGTCTCTGCATTTCAAAAAAGGATGGAGTACTACACATGAGGGCTCAGTATTTGTTGCATTGAGTTGTTGTGCTCTAATGTTGTCTAAATGTACTTGTATGTTAATGTTGTTTGTATACTATGCTTCGCATAACTAACACCCTATGTCCTCTACAAAGGACACACAATAAAACAAAACATATTTGTTTAGTTTGTGTTAGTCATTATGTTAATACCACCCTAAAGACTTGTGTGATCAAAAAAAAAGGACATTTCTCTCCGGGTCTCAGGAAGACCTCACTATAATAACACACATGTAGAAAGAAGGGAACATGTGAATTCGAAAAGCACGTATCAAAAAGTGGTCGAATAATTATTTTTAAACTATCCATAGAGGTACAGTATTTAGTTTGAAAAGCTGTTCTAGATTGTTGTTTCCAATGTGCTTTATGAAAGGGTTATTTCCCTAAAAGAGTGTTCAGACTTACTTTAACACAGGAGTGGCTTGATTTGATTTATGAATTCAATGCAAACATCAGATTGTTAAACTCCTTGTACAAAGGTGGATTTTATTGCTTCAAAACAATGCTGACTGAATATTTCTAAATCAGTTCCCGCAACTCATAAAAGACTGCCTGTAAGTAGACTTTTGGCAGCTTATGGTGTCAATAAAAAACAATGAAATGCCATAAATGAGATACGTTTGTTCAAACATAACAAACTGAGTGTGATTTTTTTATTTATTAAAGATTTGATGACAGCTTCAACATTTCGCTTTGGATGAAATAAACAAACGCAGCAGACAATGTCTTAAATGTGAACATCTTTCCACCTCTCAAAGTCTCCTGACCAATAAGAAGTCAGCAGGAGTGAGTGTTGAGCCAATTACAGAGCTGCATTACTGTCTGACCTTTCAGTCTAATATCTGATGTTGGACTGGAAATGACAAAAAACACTGATATAAATCTCACTGTGACCTTTACATGCAGCTGAATGATGAAACTGCTGCACAGAGTAACACCCGAACAGATAAAGAGAAAGAGTATGGTAAATAGAAATGAGAAAATTAAAAGTAAACAAAGCAGTGAGTGTAAGTCATTAACAATCTGCTTTTTGTCTTTTAAAGAGTCCTCTCCTGCTGATGTTCAGGTGTATATCAGTATGTAGTATCTCTACTTTAAAGAGTCCTCTCCTGCTGATGTTCAGGTGTATATCAGTATGTAGTGTCTCTACTTTAAAGAGTCCTCTCCTGCTGATGTTCAGGTGTATATCAGTATGTAGTGTCTCTACTTTAAAGAGTCCTCTCCTGCTGATGTTCAGGTGTATATCAGTATGTAGTGTCTCTACTTTAAAGAGTCCTCTCCTGCTGATGATCAGGTGTATATCAGTATGTAGTGTCTCTACTTTAAAGAGTCCTCTCCTGCTGATGTTCAGGTGTATATCAGTATGTAGTGTCTCTACTTTAAAGAGTCCTCTCCTGCTGATGTTCAGGTGTATATCAGTATGTAGTGTCTCTACTTTAAAGAGTCCTCTCCTGCTGATGTTCAGGTGTATATCAGTATGTAGTGTCTCTACTTTAAAGAGTCCTCTCCTGCTGATGTTCAGGTGTATATCAGTATGTAGTGTCTCTACTTTAAAGAGTCCTCTCCTGCTGATGTTCAGGTGTATATCAGTATGTAGTGTCTCTACTTTAAAGAGTCCTCTCCTGCTGATGTTCAGGTGTATATCAGTATGTAGTGTCTCTACTTTAAAGAGTCCTCTCCTGCTGATGTTCAGGTGTATATCAGTATGTAGTGTCTCTACTTTAAATATGATTCCCTCTATAACAGTACATCCCTTCTTCCTTTCTTCCCTTTCTCATTAACCCTTTCTGACCCTCTCTATTTTTATTAACCCTTTACATATTCCTCTTTTTCTCTTTCACAGTTTTCTCCAATGAGGCTCGTCCACCATCTTTAGAAACCCTCTTCTTCTTCTCTCTCTGACACCATGAGCACCGTGGCCCCGGAGCCTCCGTCCCCCATGATCACCTCCGTCACCCCGACCTTTGACCCCAACACCTCTCTCAGCCAGGAGGCGGAGCTTCAGAACCAGGTGGATGGAGGCTCCTCACCTGGTCTGGGCCCCAGCAAAAGCAGCCTTTCTGGGGGAGGATCTTACCTCGGAAGGGACCCCTCCTATAGGTAATGTTTATACAGAGATTACAAAAGTACATCCTTCA
>NW_011363363.1:0-3687 GCF_000735185.1 Notothenia coriiceps | reverse complement strand
CTTTAAAGAGTCCTCTCCTGCTGACGTTCAGGTGTATATCAGTATGTAGTGTCTCTACTTTAAAGAGTCCTCTCCTGCTGATGTTCAGGTGTACGTATCTCAGGCAATAGCTACCTGCACCTCTCTGTGTGATCAGAGAGCAGATGCTAATATGCTCAAAACAGTTGAACAGGTGGAATTGAGTGGGATCGGCTAGTCTTCTTCTTCTTCTTCTTCTTCTTTCTTCTTCTTCTTCTTCTTCTTCTTCAAGATTGTCCATCAAATCTGCAACCCTTGATGCATTGATTAAAGCCCCTGAGAAGTGTGACAGCAGAGCTAACTCCTTGAAGTTCCAGAGAATATCTGCTTCTAGTGACTCTCGCAAATACTCATTTTCTACCAGAACAATCAAAGATAAGATCAGATCAGATAACATGGAACTTTATTTATCTCCATGGGGAAAATCAGGCGTTTAGAGAGTGAAACGAGCTGCTACAAGAAGCTGTTACCGCTGAGTCTGTGGAGGGCCTCAGGGATAGTTTAATAGAGAACCTAAAACCCGGAAGTAAACTCCTTCCGTCCTCGAAAACTAATTTCTCCATAGGATTTTGGAAAATAGCTGGAAATAAGGTCTGTGGTTGAAACACATCTAAGAGAGGGATCACGTTTTGACCCACTTCAGATCCATATTCAAACATACAGATTCTGAATGGTACAAGTTGAAGCGTTTGTTTGAACAGTCTGCAGGAGGCAGGGACTTGCTTTCAAGCAGAACAGAAACTAACTTAGAGGAGTGTTTACGTGTTCGGCGTAATGACGTACAACGACCTCCACGACTTCTGTAGTCCTATTCAGCCACTTGGTAACAACCATCGTTTCTCAGACACGTCAACTCTTCAGAAATCACCAGTGGGGTCACTGCTGATGGATTTAATGTCGTAGGACAAAACGTGATCTGTCTCTTCAATGTGTCTCAAACACAGACCTTATTTCAGATATCTTCCTAAATCCTATGGAGAAACTGAATTGCTTTTTGTCGAAGGAACCGGAAGTGGTAAAAATGCTAACTTACTTCCGGGTTTTAGGACGCGTCACTGCGGTTCTCTATAGCGTTTAACTAAGATTATTCACCCCCAACTGAGCACGATACCTTTGGGTTTTGCTCAGAATTCCAGAGATCCAGACGGAGAAGTATTATATGTAACACAAAGATGGCTGTAATGTGCAACAGATTCCTATCAAAGATACTTATACATTTTAAAACCTGGTTTACAAAACTCAACATTTGTCCTCATTTTAGGGTCATTACTCATTTCAAAACAATCTGAGGAAATTACATTTAAAGTGTGTGGCAGGCGCTCCTTATCACTCAGATTTATTATGAAACAGAAACGTTGGCAGATCACCAACAATCCGAGGAAGAAGGAGACGGAAACATTTATAAATAAGTCACTGAAAAGACGTCATGGGTGTTGTGGGTTTGTCAAAGTAATTACGCGGTACACTGGATTTAATTACAAAGTTTATAATGATTCTACTTTAAAGAGTCCTCTCCTGCTGATGTTCAGGTGTATATCAGTATGTAGAGTCTCTACTTTAAAGAGTCCTCTCCTGCTGATGTTCAGGTGTATATCAGTATGTAGTGTCTCTACTTTAAAGAGTCCTCTCCTGTATGTTCAGGGTATCAGTATGTAGTGTCTCTACTTTAAAGAGTCCTCTCCTGCTGATGTTCAGGTGTATATCAGTATGTAGTGTGTTAATACATCATGTGCTTCCTTACTGTAAAGCTGCATTGATGAGTCAAATCATTTATAAATCGATCTGCAGAAAATAAATGCCAACTCTGTTCAAACTTTAAATCCAAAATGAACAGAAAATTATATTTTTAGTTTCCAAAATGAGGAGATTTGCTGCTTTTCTTAGTCTTTATATAATTTTGAATTGAGTATCTAGTTCGTTTTCGCACTTGAAGACCAAACGAGACATTTACTACATGATTAATCGATTACTCAACATTCTAATTTCCACACGAAACTATATTTAATAATTGTTGATCGCAGCCTTATAATCTAACAAAGTGCAAAACTTGGCTTTAAAAATACTGATTTCTGAGGTTTTGAAACATCCAGCTTCTACAATAACGAGATATGCTACTATTTCTAATTTGTACATCAGTTCAAGTTATTATCTATAGTTTTGCTCTGACAAATAAACACATTTTCCTCAATTTTCTGACATTTTATAGACATAACATTAATGGATTTTTCACAATAATAGTTTGCATTTGATTGAATGGGTAATGGCAGTAAGTCATTGTTGGTTGCAGCCATACAGCTAAGTTTAACGTGTATCCTCACACATCTAACAGAAGCTTGTCCAGTGTTCGTCTGTTGGTTTTAACATGCAGACTTCTGCTTTAAAAATAGTGATTTCTGGTGTTTTGAAACATTAAAAGTCTAGAAAACTCCTTTTTTAATGTACGCTACACTGAATCAGAGAGGAAGGGATGAACCCTGCAGATTATACGAGTGTTGTTTTACATAATCAGTGTCAAATCTAACTGCCTGCTGTTGCACATTTGACTCGATAAGGACCGGAGCGGTGAGGGTTTAAAGTGATCCACGCTTTGCATTTACAACTGCATTCAAATGACTTGGAGTCGATTCACATTTCAGAGAGCTCTTTATCCCGATTCCTTTAAGCATATCTACAAAGTGATTTAACCATCATTAGGTTTACTGGAAGACGTTTCTATGCACAGCAAGTTCAAGTATTTGAGAAGTAGCCGTCGATGCAGGAACTTTAAAAAAATGTTTCTGTCTTCTTCCTCCTTCTGAGAGTTGATACTTGATATCTGTCAGCCAATCAGTAGTTCACTAAACTTTAAAGGAGGGAGAGAATAAGCCTCGTTTAAAATAAAGCTGCATTAATTAGTAGATTAAATGTCTGGCTTTTTTCCGTGTGAATTTACATATTTAGTTTATAAAAGTGAGAATACTTAATAGTACTTTTCTAAGTTAAAAGAGGACATATTCAGGTGTATATCAGTACGTAGTGTCTCTATTTTAAAGAGTCCTCACCTGCTGATGTCCAGGTGTATATCAGTACGTAGTGTCTCTACTTTAAAGAGTCCTCTCCTAATGATGTTCAGGTGTATATCAGTATGTAGTGTCTCTACTTTAAAGAGTCCTCACCTGCTGATGTTCAGGTGTATATCAGTATGTAGTGTCTCTACTTTAAAGAGTCCTCTCCTGCTGATGTTCAGGTGTATATCAGTATGTAGTGTCTCTACTTTAAAGAGTCCTCTCCTGCTGATGTTCAGGTGTATATCAGTATGTAGTGTCTCTACTTTAAAGAGTCCTCTCCTGCTGATGTTCAGGTGTATATCAGTATGTAGTGTCTCTACTTTAAAGAGTCCTCTCCTGCTGATGTTCAGGTGTATATCAGTATGTCGTGTCTCTACTTTAAAGAGTCCTCTCCTGCTGATGTTCAGGTGTATATCAGTATGTAGTGTCTCTACTTTAAAGAGTCCTCTCCTGCTGATGTTCAGGTGTATATCAGTATGTAGTGTCTCTATTTTAAAGAGTCCTCTCCTGCTGATGTTCAGGTGTATATCAGTATGTAGTGTCTCTACTTTAAAGAGTCCTCTCCTGCTGATGTTCAGGTGTATATCAGTATGTAGTGTCTCTACTTTAAAGAGTCCTCTCC
>NW_011363362.1:0-4243 GCF_000735185.1 Notothenia coriiceps | reverse complement strand
AGCCTCAGCTCGTGCACTGCCTTCTGTGAGGTTTCAAACTCAATTGCCTCCCCCAGTAAAATCTTCTCTGCAAACTGAAGAGAACTCTGATTAGTATATGGACTGCATGGTCTATGATTTTACCCTCAAATGGAATACAGACAAATGATACCAACAGATTTAAAGAATGACATGTTGTATATGTGTAGTTTGACACAATTCAATACATATTTGATCAAGATGTATAAAAGCAAGTCAAGATATTCAGTCTAATTGCTAATGAATTTGAGTTTGAGAAGAAGAGGGTTTTCTTCTCATGGGGTACATTACCTTTTATTATTCACATGGAAACACAACATGCATTAGGCAGGAACCATACATTAGGCAGGTACGATGTAGGGTATTGTTTGGATGTTATCAATAATAAGTGACAGCATGTATGTGTGGCCCGGTTATCTTGCAAATTACTAATTATATATGGTGTATACAGCACTATAGATACAGATTGGAGCTTAAAATATGCTCCTATTCTCACCACCAACATCCAGTGATGGTTCTCGTTCACAATTCCCACGATGACTGTGTGTGTCATTGGATCAACCTGAGAGTAGTTGCAAAAGTATTACATTCCTGTTGAAAAATGCACATTTGCAACATTTACAAATGCAAAGTCATTCCAATCATGTATATACCCGGATTCTTCCAAATTTGTGTTTCCAGATGGCGGTCATAGCGTAGCTGTCAATAACAGCTGATTGACCGTCATTGCACTGGTTGAATCTTATTACAATGAGTTAAATCAGAAGAATCAAGACTATATGAGCTACCACTAAACAACTCACAGTCTGAAAATTACCATTAATAAAAACCCTGAACGTTTACTTTTCGTTTTAAACATCGTTTTAAGGTGTAAACGTGTCATTTAGAAATGCGTGTTCCCGTGACAAGGGGGGCATTTCATGACGGGGGGGCATAATTTGACACAACACCGGCAAGCTTTTTCCAAAGCCGTTGTGTGGACATACCGTAACAAGATAAGATTGAATCATTGAACTTAACCACTGCTTACTGAGACTTCAGAGGAGGGAAATAGATGTGCAGTTATGCTGGATGCCTGCACATGAGGGGATTCAAGGGAATGAGCATGCTGATAAGTTAGCAAAAGAGGCGTTACAGAAGGAAATAGCAATACCAGTTTCACTTGGAAAAGGGGAAGGAAAAGCAATAATTAAGAAGAAGGGTATGGAAATATGGCAGAAAAGGTTGGAGGAAGATCAGAAAGGGAGGAGATACCACAAGTTACAGAAATCAGTCATAATAAAGATCTATACAGAAAGGAACAGACGGGAGGAGATCATCATCACTAGACTCAGACTGGATCATACAGGATTAAACGGCACAATGTTTATAATGGGAAAAAGCAAAGTTGAAGAATGCATGGGGTGTGGAGTGAAAGAAAATGTGTAACACATCATATTACACTGCAACATGTACAAAACAGAGAGGGAAAAACTGAGAGACAGGGTCAGAGAGGCAGGAAGGGAGTGGAGCCTGATGGGGATACTGAAGGTGAGGGGGTAAGAGATACCAGGAAGGCCATTCTTAATTATTTGAGTGAAACAGGATTGATTGGAAGAATTTAAAATAGCGTAAATACAGTGGTATAATTCCACAAGTGGTGATAGGATGATGTGGTGATACCATCTTGTACAGTAGGTGGCGGTATGCACCTTGAATCGGCTATTCTCGTCTACTTTCGAGGCGAGCCGCAGCTCATCTCAAACCAGCCTTTCAACCAACAAGCATTCACGTTTGAATTTATTTACAATGATTTCTAATAAATGGTAAAAGTACAAAACAAATAATAATAGGCCTACTTAAAGATATTAAATGTAAAGAAATATATTTAATGACATTATAATATAAGCCCTGTTTCATTTAATTTGATGAACGCTAAACCTGAATTTAAAATAAATTACAATTATTCCGGAATGTATTCAATTGTCTGTCCCTCAACTGAAACTCGGACTGTGAGGTCCCTCAGTCATTTCCTGGTACCGGTGAGGCTGAGAGGACAGGTTATACCTGTGTGACGGCCGGGAGTAGAAGTCTCATAACAAACACACCTGCAGGCGCAGCGTCCGCGCGCACACCGTTGTTTGCTCTCGTCTCTTCATCGCGGTCAGACTGTTCATCACACAGGTGGGTCAACTTAAAAATTAAAACTACATTTTGCTACTACAACCGTGAGCTGTCCTCTGCCCTGAGTGTGTACACGTGTACGCCTTTCAAGCGGTTAAAGGAGAGTTGCATTTGGTATACAAAGTGTATTTGTGCCATTTTCAAAGCTAGCCCTATATTTAGCCTAGAATTATCCGATTTGTTTCTGCGTTGGTAAGCATACTGCCAGGCCTTCATTGTGTGTTCTTTAGGTGCTGTTGTGGATATTTTCCTTTACTCGTCTTTACAGTGATGGAGCATAACAATATGAACGAAGCCTTAGACTGAAATGTGAATCCTTAATAATTGATGGACATTGTCTAGTTTTCTGTTGTGTGAACTCCCATTGTAACGGATTGATTTGGAATGTAAAGATAAATGATGGAAAATCGAAAGGTTTCACTCTGTGAAACTAGGTAACAAAGCTCAGTTTCAATCATAACCCGCTCGTTCTTTGAAACAAATATTTTCAGTTTGAGTGACAGAATGTCTCCACCCTCTGCTGCTTTGTTTCACCACAAACAGACCTGAAGTCATTTATTTGGTTGGTTTAACAACTGAACAACCTCTCAGTGGTGGAGGTCCATTTTGGAAGATTTGTTTCGAATGAAGCAATCTACCCATCACAATTTTTGTGAAATGTTCATAGCATACTTCTGTTATTGACTTCCCACACTGAAGTAAAACTCTAACTTCAAATGGACCTGAGTACATGTAGCTATACTGTTTACGTTTTGGATTCCAAGTCTGGTAGCCTACTCTTTTATACCTCTAAACAACACACCATACCCAGCCCTATACATGCAGATACAGTTTGTGCTGATTATTTTTGGAACGTTTTAAAAACAACACAAAATACATTGATGTATCACCTAATCTTACACATTGAAAAACATTTATAAATGAGTTTCACTAATATCAATTATATTGAAATTAGGCCTATACTAAAAAGAATAAAACGTGCTCCCTAAACTCAATTACCAGTATCATCTTTGTACATTGCCCCCTCAAGGGTCCCAAAGAATTGCTATATACATTAAGAAATTAGGCTGGGGTTGAAACAGGTGCCACTGTATTGAGTTTGATGAAAATCTGATAGGTATCACATGGCTAGTGCTTTGTGGCATTTAGTTGACTGGGCAGTAAAATTGATAGTTAATATTATACAAAAGTCACTTTTCTTATGTTTTTACAAAATCCAACATTATTTTTCTTTAGCAGGGTGAGATCCAGTGTGACTACAGTATGCCGAACCACAAACGCAGCTCCCCAGGGTACCGCCCCAGTGGTGGAAAACAGTAAGTTGACCTCCATTAACCCCTCACGTCTCAGCAGCTATATATATTATTACTTTTCTGGGCACCTACACATGTAGAAGCTGATGGTTCCAACATTAGCAGCATAGGTATTTGAAGGAAAAGTTGGACATTTTGGGAAATGCTTGACAAAATAACCAATCAACTCTGTGGCGTCTCCAAAGAAAAAAGCTTCATAGAGCTGCAACCATCCATTGAAAGAATATTCAGTGGCAACTATTTTGACAAGTGAATATTTATTTATGTGAATTTAAAATCAAAAGTACCAAACATGTAATAACTCAAATAACTAGAATGAGCATTTCCTTTCCTTGTCTTATATAATTGTCCATTGAATAAGTATATTCAATATAAATATTATTGGGGTTTTGGACTTAAAGCATTTCATGATGTCACCTTTCCTCTAGGAAATTGTGATGGACATGCTTTACTATATTCAGATTGACTAATTAGACCCTCCAGAAAAACGCGGGCAAAAATCCTTGATTATGCGGGCTAAAATCCTTGATTATGCGATTAAACATGCAGGGTTTTTATGTGATTTTATGCGTTGAAATTGCGGGAAGTTGCGAAATATGCAGAAAGTTGCGAAAAATAATAGATTTTTTTTAAAATATTGGGCTGTCTTATTTATTCTCTCTCACACACCCCCTGCCACTAACGTTAAACCCCTTTCCTATTCAATTAAACACATTCAATGTTTATTTATTGTAAAAGCAATGGGGCTA